>NC_091159.1:51414383-51424383 GCF_040958095.1 Procambarus clarkii
AGGCTGGTGGGAATCACAAGTTGTTCGATGTTGGCCCAATCGTCCTCCTCCTTCAGTTTACTGGGTCTATATCTGCGGTAGAGCAAGTTGTTCTCTAGGAAGAACCCAGGAATACTGTCGGGTTGAGTCTCAGCCTGGAAAAACAATGGTGTTAAAGTAAGATCTTCCCTCTGCAACTTACGGAACTCCAACTTGGTCAGATGCGGGGGGAGTTTCTGAGGGTCTTGAGGGACAGCGGTAGCAGTCGAGTCAGCTGGCTGTGGACGTGCGGCTTGTGCACGGGTGGTCTCGAGAACCGGAGGAGAAACTTCATCACTCTCTTGAACCTCTGCTGGAACATACTCAAGAATAGGGTTTATTGGCACAGAGTTACACACCTGGGGTTTGTCCATGACGATCAGGTTGGTCGGTTGCAGGTCTTCTGCCAAGTCGTTGCCTAGGAGAAGTTGCACTCCAGGCATGGGAAAAGGCTTTTCCCTGACGGCGACTTGGACTTCTCTGTTCACGTAGGGACAATCCAGGTGGACTCTGGCGAGAGGGTATGGAGTGGTAGCAGTGAGGTCAGTGATGAAGACTGTTTCCCGGTGTAGACTATGTTGGGCACAGCCGACTTCAAGATGATCGATTGTAGAGCCGCTGTGTCCCTCAAGATCTTCAATTTGAAACGTCCCTCCGGATTTGAACCGTTGGCAGAGACAGTTCCAGTATACAGGTGGTTACTGAAAAGAGAAAGATCATTAACATTAACACCAACATTCATCACAGGCTTACCGGACTTAGGAGGAGTTGGTTTGGGTCTTTGTTGGTCAGTGGTTCCCTTGTATTGAGACTTACCACACTTGTCTATGGTATGTCCATAGAGTCTACAATACTTGCAGTACAGTTGTGAACCAGCTTGATCGGGGCTCACCTTCTCGTAACTGTACCACGACTTCTTACTGGAGGATGGTTCGGGTGTCAGCCGGTGGATGAGGCTGTAAGTGTCAGCCGACTTAGCACACTTCAGGTAGTCGGTTTCTTCTTTATCTGCTAAGTAGAGGCGGACAGGAGGTGGCACACGTCTCAAGAATTCTTCAACAAGCATCAGGTTGACGAGTTCTGTAAAAGTAGAGACATGTGCTGCTTCCAGCCATTTCATGAAATACCTCCGTTTCGTGTTAGCAAACTCGAGGAAGGTAGTGGTACTTGCCTTCAGGTGGTCACGGAATTTCCTTCTATAACTTTCAGTGGAAAGTAGGTAGGCGTCCAACACTGCTTGTTTCAGAGTGTAGTAGTCATTCTCAGACGCCAAAGTACTGAGTGTGACTGCAGCTCTACCTGTAAGATGGACTCTGAGAAGTGTGGCCCATTGGTCGACAGGCCAACTGAGTTGATTAGCAAGGGTTTCAAAGGTGGTGAAAAACACATCAACTTCTGCTTCTACAAAGGATGGCATTAACTTACTTGCATGTGATATATTAAAACTGACGGGAAGATTGGCAGTAGCTTGCTGGCGTTGAGTGAAGTGTGAAGTTTCCAAGGCGATTTCGCGTTGACGACACTCTAGAGCCAGAGTCGCTTGTTGCTTGTCATGTTCGCGTTGTATTTCCAACTCGCGTTGTTTGGTTTCAAGCTGTACTCGTTCACGTTCACGGAGTAATGCGACCTCACGTTCGTGTTCTTCTCTCCTCAAAGCAGCTTCGCGTTCTTGTTCGTCTCTCCTCAAAGCGGCTTCGCGTTCGTGTTCTTCCCTTCGTATGGCAGCTGCTTCTCTTTGCTGCTCACGTTCAATCTTGGCCAGCTCTAGTTTAAGTTTCATCGTTGCCAAGTCAGTTTTCTCTGCAATATAGTAAGTTTCATGAGTTTCAGAGTCTATCTTACCTTGCTCTAAATAGTAATCCAGCAACAGGTTGTGTAGGTCATTTTTGTTGGCTTGGTAGGGAACTTCTAGTTGATACTCATGTGCAAGAGTTTGTAATTCAGTCCTCTTGGCACGACTTAAAGTTCCTATTTCACCTGCTGGATTTGCACGGAAAGTTTGGAGACGAAACATTGTGAAATTAGCAAATAAAGGTACACGAATATTCAATAGTGAAATGTCAGAAACAGGACAACGTGGCAACTGGTACCTATCCTGTGTGATCTTTAACAATTAACGTTAAGTGAAAGATATTAAATGATTAAATTAAATCAAGGGCGCAGGAAATCTTGTACCCGGTACTCATGTAAGAGAATAAGGGCAAGAAAATCCTACTAACAAATGAAACAAAGTTTCGAAAACAAATGAAACAGTTAAATGCTTCAAAAGTAAAATTGGTAGTCCAAGGATGTAGGCATACCTTGCCAAGTCTCTATAGGACATAAAGCAAGTTTTTCCTACTGAATTTAATATGATACTTACAGAATTAGCGAACTTTTGTGCTCTGAAAAAATAAGCTAATTCCCTACCGTTGTATGTATCATCATCTCTGACTGACGTGTAGGGGTGCGAGGTGTCAACTTGTGACGAGAACTGCTGCTGAGGTCCAAATTCAGCAACTAAAGTTCGAGCTAGAGGAACTATGGCCCTCTTTGTCCTCCTACAGTCAGATTGCAGAAGATTGGGTACTCTTGACCCGGGGCAGACCACAGTACCAGGGTACCAATATGATGATCTGTCAGAATGAGAAATATTCAAGGGACATAGATGGTAAACACGAGTAATAACACGGAGGGAGAGATGACCAATTAAGAGTATGACTGCGGCCTACAGTCACCACGTAATCCAAAGTTGTCTCACCTTCACTATATGTTACTCTCGTAATGCACAATACACCGCACCTTATAAAAAATGAAATTGAATATGAAAAATAGTAAAGCTACGTTAACAAAGTTAAATACGCTTACCATAAATTACCACTTGGCACCAGTACCTGAGTGAAGCTCCTAGGACAGGCCCCCATATAACTTGTGACGGTAACGCGTTGGTGTTCGGCTGTTTAAGGCTAGGGGTATGGCCTCGTCACATAGTTATAAAAAAAAATAGAAAACTGGAACTTCGTCTGTGGTAAGGTAAGGAGAAGACACACAAAACACAAGTAAATTTTAACAATGAAATTTTAATTACGTTAAATAAATCAAAACATGAATAAAATGCACAAACAAATTCTTATAATAAAATCAATCAATCAAAATAATAAGAATAATTAGATGACACAATGAAAAGTTACGTTAAGGCAAAATAACAAGAAGTGCAACACAAAAGTAAATGGGAGGTGTTGGAATATTGGCTTTAAGCCACCACTTCTCTCAGTACACGCTAACGTCTAGCCGGGAGGAGTGGTGACAACGAGAGCACTGAACATTCTGAGGTCCGAGGTTGGGGCGACCCCAGACATCAAGTAGTATGGGGGGGGGCGAGTACAGGTGCAGCCAGACCGGCGACCAATCAGCGGAGCCGGTAGCGATCAACATGTAGTTTGGTGGTTTGAGTCCGAACAGGTGGCTGGCTGCATACGTTTTGCTCACCCTGGCAAGCCTTGCTGGTGTTGTTGTCATTGTTGGACATGTCTTCCATAGTCGTTTTATATAACCACAACGACGTAATTGTGGAGGGAAGAGCAGGCTCAATCTCTTGAAGGAGATTATCGTCACAATATATATATATGTTATACTCAAATTCTGCCAGTTGAAATGTAACCAATCACAGGCGAGTAGGCCTCTGACGTCATGCCAGACAGAGGAGCATCAAGCATGCTCCCAGCAGCCTCAGTTATCCTCACAGACTCAGAGTAGAAGGACCTCGGCTAGGCAGATATATACCTTGCTATCTCTGTCAATAAATATATACAGAAGCGACTACTGTGTCTACCTTCTACCCGAACAAGGCAAACGAATATATATACATATATATATATACACATATATATATATATATATATATATATATATATATATATATATACATATACATATATATATATATATATATATATATATATATATATATATATACATATATACATATATATATACATATATATATACATATATACATATATATATACATATATATATACATATATACATATATATATACATATATATATATATATATATATATATATATATATATATATATATATATATATATATATATATTTACATATATATATATATACATATATATATATACATATATATATATACATATATATATATACATATATATATATATATATATATATATATATATATATATATATATATACATATATATATATACATATATATATACATATATATATATATATACATATATATATATACACATATATATATTGTGACGATAATCTCCTTCAAGAGATTGAGCCTGCTCTTCCCTCCAAAAATACGTCGTTACAAATATATAAAACTACTATGGAAGAAATGTCCAACAACGACAACAACATCTCCAAGGTTTGCCAGAGCGCAAAACGTATGCAGCCAGGGACACCTGCTTCACCTCAAACTGCCAAACTACCTGTCTTGTTGCCGGCTCCTCGCTGATTGGCCGCCAGTCTGGCTGCAACTGCACTCAACCCACCATACTACTCGATGTCTGGGGCCGCCACGACCTCAGTCCTCAGAATATTCAGTGCTTTCATACGTTAACACATCTTCCTGGTAGACGTAAGCTTTGGCTTACGTGTATTAAGAGAGGTGATAGCTTAAAGCCAATATTCCTGCACCTCTCATTTTATTGTATATTGCACAGCTTGTTATTGCTCACTTGTCTTAACGTAACTTTTCATTGTGTCATTTAATTATTCTTATTATTTTGATTGATTGATTTTATTATACGAATTTGTATGTCCATTTTATTCATGTTTTGTTTATTTAACGTAATTAAAATTCCATTGATAAAATTTACTTGTGTTTTGTGTGTCTTCTCCTTACCTTACCACAGATGAAGTTCCAGATTTTCTATTTTTTTTTTATTCTATGTGACGAGGCTATACCCCTAGCTTTGAACAGCCGAACACCAACGCGTTACCGTCACATATTATATGTATATAATTATTATATGCCTGTCCGGGAGCTTCACTCAGGTACTGGTGCCAAGTGGTAATTAACGGTAAGCGTATTTAACTTTGCTAACGTAGCTTTTACTATTTCTCATGTTCAATTTCATTTTTATATGGTGCGGTGTATTGTGCATTACGAGAGTAACATATGGTGAAGGTGAGACAACTTTGGATTACGTGGTGACTGTAGGCCACAGTCATACTCTTAATTGGTCATCTCTCCCTCCGTGTTATTACTCGTGTTTACCATCTTTGTCCCTTGGATATTTCTCATTTTGACAGATCATCATATTGGTACCCTGGTACTGTGGTCTGCCCCGGGTCAAGAGCACCCAATCTTCTGCAATCTGACTGTAGGAGGACAAAGAGGGCCATAGTTCCTCTAGCTCGAGCTTTAGTTGCTGAATTGGGACCTCGGCAGCAGTTCTCGTCACCAGTTGACACCTCGCACCCCTACACGTCAGTCAGAGATGATGATACATACAACGGTAGGGAATTAGCTTACTTTTTCAGAGCACAAAAGTTCGATAATTCTGTAAGTATCATATTAAATTCAGTAGGAAAAACTTGCTTTATGTCCTATAGAGACTTGGCAAGGTATGCCTACATCCTTGGACTACCAATTTTACTTTTGAGGCAATTAACTGTTTCATTTGTTTTCGAAACTCTGTTTCATTTGTTAGTAGGATTTTCTTGCCCTTATCCTCTTACATGAGTACCGGGTACAAGATTTCCTGCGCCCTTGATTTAAATTAATCATTTACCACCTTGTACTTAACTTTAATTGTTAAAGATCCCACAGGATAGGTATCAGTTGCCACGTTGTCCTGTTTCTGACATTCACTATAACTGAATATTCGTGTTACATTTATTTGCTAATTTCACCATGTTTCGTCTCCAAGCTTTCCGTGCAAATCCAGCAGGTGAAATAGGGACTTTAAGTCGTGCCAAGAGGACTGAATTACAAACTCTTGCACATGAGTATCAACTAGAAGTTCCCTACCAAGCCAACAAAAATGGCCTATACAACCTGTTGCTGGATCACTATTTAGAGCAAGGTACGATAGACTCTGAAACTCATGAAACTTACTATATTGCAGATAAAACTGATTTGGCGACGATGAAACTCAAACTAGAGCTGGCCAAGATTGAACGTGAGCAGCAAAGGGAAGCCCGCGAGCAGCAAAGGGAAGCAGCTGCCATACGAAGGGAAGAACAAGAACGTGAGGCTGCCTTAAGAAGGGAAGAAATCGCCCTCAAAGAACGTGAGTTTGCAATGCTCTGTGAGCGGGAAAGAGTACAGCTTGAAACACTCCAGGAGCGGGAACGCGTACAGCTTGAAACCAAACAACGCGAGTTGGAGATGCAACGCGAACATGACAAGCAACAAGCAACTCTGGCTCTAGAGTGTCGTCAACGAGAATACACGTTGGAAACTTCACACCTCGCTCAACGCCAGCAAGCTACTGCCAATCTTCCCGTCAGTTTTAATATATCACATGCAAGTAAGTTAATGCCATCCTTTGTAGAAGCAGAAGTTGATGTGTTTTTTACCACCTTTGAAACCCTTGCTAATCAACTCAGTTGGCCTGTCGACCAATGGGCCACACTTCTCAGAGTCCATCTTACAGGTAGAGCTGCAGTCACACTCAGTACTTTGGCGTCTGAGAATGACTACCAGACTCTGAAACAAGCAGTGTTGGACGCCTACCTCCTCTCCACAGAAAGTTATCGAAGGAAATTCCGTGACCACCTGAAGGCAAGTACCACTACCTTCCTCGAGTTTGCTAACACAAAACGGAGATATTTCATGAAATGGCTGGAAGCAGCACATGTCTCTACTTTTACAGAACTCGTCAACCTGATGCTAGTTGAAGAATTCTTGAGACGTGTGCCGCCTCCTGTCCGTCTCTACTTAGCAGATAAAGAAGAAACCGACTACCTGAAGTGTGCTAAGTCGGCTGACACTTACAGCCTCATCCACCGGCTGACACCCGAACCATCCTCCAGTAAGAAGTCGTGGTCCAGTTACGAGAAAGTGAGCACCGATCAAGCTAGCACGCAATTGTACTGCAAGTATTGTAGACTCTATGGACATACCATAGACAAGTGTGGTAAGTCTCAATACAAGGGAACCACTGACCCACAGAAACCCAAACCAACTCCTCCTAAGTCCGGTAAGCCTGTGATGAATGTTGGTGTTAATGTTAATGATCTTTCTCTTTTCAGTAACCACCTGTATACTGGAACTGTCTCTGCCAACGGTTCAAATCCGGAGGGACGTTTCAAATTGAAGATCTTGAGGGACACAGCGGCTCTTCAATCGATCATCTTGAAGTCGGCTGTGCCCAACATCGTCTACACCGGAGAAACTGTCTTCATCACTGACCTCACTGCTACCACTCCATACCCTCTCGCCAGAGTCCACCTGGATTGTCCCTACGTGAACGGAGAAGTCCAAGTCGCCGTCAGGGAAAAGCCTTTTCCCATGCCTGGAGTGCAACTTCTCCTAGGCAACGACTTGGCAGAAGACCTGCAACCGACCAACCTGATCGTCATGGACAAACCCCAGGTGTGTAACTCTGTGCCAATAAACCCTATTCTAGCGTATGTTCCAGCAGAGGTTCAAGAGAGTGATGAAGATTCTCCTTCGGTTCTCGTGACCACCCGTGCACAAGCCGCACGTCCACAGCCAGCTGACTCTACTGCTACCGCTGTCCCTCAAGACCCTCAGAAACTCCCCCCGCATCTGACCAAGTTGGAGTTCCGTAAGTTGCAGAGGGAAGATCTTACTTTAACACCATTGTTTTTCCAGGCTGAGACTCAACCCGACAGTATTCCTGGGTTGTTCCTAGAGAACGACTTGCTCTACCGCAGATATAGACCCAGTAAACTGAAGGAGGAGGACGATTGGGCCAACATCGAACAACTTGTGATTATAACCAGCCTGCGGCCCACTATTCCACACCTGGCCCACGGAGCACTCTCCCACTACGGCTTCAACAAGACTTACCATGGAATTCGTCAAGACTACTACTGGCCAGGTATGGTAAATAGCGTCAAACAGTACGTAAAACAGTGTCATACATGTCAGATGGCAGGCAAACCGAACATCTCCATTCCCAGAGCGCCACTGATTCCTATACAGGTGCCTGCGGAACCTTTCCACAGACTCATAATAGACTGTGTTGGTCCTTTACCTCGGACCAGTTCAGGTAACGCCTACATCCTAACCATCCTGTGTCCTACCACCAGATTTCCCATAGCAGTTCCAGTGAAGAACATCACGGCTGCTGCGGTTGTAAAACATCTATTGAAGATCTTCACTCAATACGGATTTCCCAGGGAGATTCAGAGCGACTGTGGTACCAACTTCACCAGTGATCTCTTCAAAAGGACACTGGAGGAGTTCAACATCAAACAGTTATTGTCCAGCCCCTATCATCCTGCTTCACAGGGTTCTCTTTAACCTAGTCATCAGACTATCAAAGCACTCTTGAAAAAGTTTTGTAGTGAAACCTCTAAGGATTGGGATAAGCAAATCGACCTTATAATGTGTATTTACAGAAGTCTCCCCAATGAGTCCCTAGGAGTATCTCCTTATGAGATGCTCTACGGCCGTAAGTGCCGTACTCCCCTTAAGGCTTTCAAAGACTCTCTCCGAGATGCCACCTTCAGTGAGCATCAGAATGTGCCCCAGTTTCTTCAAAACCTTCAACACATTCTAGAGAGAGTCCACCGTTTTGCCCATGATAATCTATTGAAAGCCCAGGAGAAGATGAAGACATTACAACCAGACCAGCAAAGTAAGAAAATTTAAGCCAGGAGACTTCATTCTAGCATACTTCCCTATCCCAGGTTCACCTTTACAAAACAGGTTTTCAGGACCCTACCGCGTCAAAGAGTGCAGAAATAACAACAACTACGTCATAGAGACTCCAGATAGGCGGCGGAAGACCCAGCTGTGCCACGTCAACCTCCTGAAACAATATAATGGCACTCCTCCCACTGTCCTGATTAACTGTTCTACCTTCACAGAACCCTACATCCACAGTGAGACCTTCCCAGCTTCTCCTCCCGAAAGCACTGACAAGGAGTCGGCGCTTTCTAATTCCGAAATCCTTAATAATCTTCCCAAATACTTTCAGGATAATAATCGTGCTCCTTTGCCCTATTCTAATTCCACTCTCACCTCGTCAGATAAGCCCTTCATCCTCCATGTCGACACCAGTGGTACCGACGTTGGTGGTGTCGTGATGCAGCAACGAGGCGAGAAGAATACACCTGTCAGCGACTACTGCTACAAGGAACTACGGAACCATTGGCAAGGAGCTACTCTTCATCATCCTGAAGCTCCAGCATTTCACTCCACACCTGTAAAGTGCTCGGTCCACCATCAACACGGACCACACAACCCTACACCTCCTGCAGCACGCCCACTTCCCATCTCAACGTCTTCTACTCTGGGCTTGCTAACTGCAGAAATTCAACCTGGAGACACGCTATACCAAGATTCCGACAACATCTTAGCCCATGATCTCTCCAGAGTTTATGAAGTAGAAGCGACTCCATCTATTACTCCACCACATAACGACGTACTTCTTCCAGAACTGCAGGCTTCGGGGGAGAGTTGTGACGATAATCTCCTTCAAGAGATTGAGCCTGCTCTTCCCTCCAAAAATACGTCATTACAAATATATAAAACTACTATGGAAGAAATGTCCAACAACGACAACAACATCTCCAAGGTTTGCCAGAGCGCAAAACGTATGCAGCCAGGGACACCTGCTTCACCTCAAACCGCCAAACTACCTGTCTTGTTGCCGGCTCCTCGCTGATTGGCCGCCGGTCTGGCTGCAACTGCACTCAACCCACCATACTACTCGATGTCTGGGGCCGCCACGACCTCAGTCCTCAGAATATTCAGTGCTTTCATACGGTTAACACGTCTTCCTGGTAGACGTAAGCTTTGGCTT
>NC_091159.1:51431883-51502388 GCF_040958095.1 Procambarus clarkii
AAATTACCATCTCTTTTAAGGGTCTGAGCTGGTGGTGGAGCGGGTTAAGGCGTACCTGTTATGCCAGTTGCTGGAAGGCTTCAGTGCTGGCTAGGGTTCGAGTCTCCTGGTGGGAAAGTGTTCTAAAGTTGTACACTTCACTCTCGTGTTTAGGAGAGTTGTGCCTTAAGCATAGACACTGTGTCTTCCCATATTAACAGGGACTTGATGAAATTAACGTCTAAATGACCCCTCACTTGCTCTAGTGCTCTTGGGAGGTGGTGATCTTTGGTGTATTTAAATACTCCGAAATTACCATCTCTTTTAAGGGTCTGAGCTGGTGGTGGAGCGGGTTAAGGCGTACCTGTTATGCCAGTTGCTGGAAGGCTTCTGTGCTGGCTAGGGTTCGAGTCTCCTGGTGAGAAAGTGTTCTAAAGTTGTACACTTCACTCTCGTGTTTAGGAGAGTTGTGCCTTATATATATATTTATATATATATATATATATATATATATATATATATATATATATATATATATATATATATACATATATACATATAATATTAAATATGACCGAAAAAGTAAGATTAATAATTCTAACACGAATTTTCTCAATCTTTCGTACATTACGCTTCACTGTTGGAGGTAAATCAAAAATCACTTCTCCAAAATTCATTTTTATTTCTAGTCTGACGCGACACGGGCGCGTTTCGTAAAACTTATTTCATTTTCAAAGACTTCACAAATACACAACTGATTAGAACTTGCGTTTCCCTGATTTTATATCTACATTTGAGTGAGGTGGGAAGGGTGATGTGGCATTACATTTGAGTGAGGTGGGAAGGGTGATGTGGCATTAACACAAGACAGAACACTAGGGGATATTAATAGGGTATTAAAAGTATCAACACAAGACAGAACAGAAACAATGGGTATTGAATAGAAGTGTTTGTAGAAAGCCTATTGGTCCATATTTCTTGATGCTTCTATATTGGAGCGGAGTCTTGAGGTGGGTAGAATATAGTTGTGCAATAATTGGCTGTTGATTGCTGGTGTTGACTTCTTGATGTGTAGTGCCTCGCAAACGTCAAGCCGCCTGCTATCGCTGTATCTATCGATGATTTCTGTGTTGTTTACTAGGATTTCTCTGGCGATGGTTTGGTTATGGGAAGAGATTATATGTTCCTTACTGGAGCCCTGTTGTACAACAGGGCTCCATTAAGGAACATATAATCTCTTCCCATAACCAAACCATCGCCAGAGAAATCCTAGTAAACAACACAGAAATCATCGATAGATACAGCGATATATATACATATATATATATATATATATATATATATATATATATATATATATATATATATATATATATATATATATGTATATATATATATATATATATATATATATATATATATATATATATATATATATATATATATATATATATATGTATCTTATGAGATGCACTCTTGAAAAAGTTTTGTAGTGAAACCTCGAAGGATTGGGATAAGCAGATTGACCTTATAATGTGTATTTTCAGAAGTCTCCCCAATGAGTCCCTAGGAGTATCTCCTTATGAGATGCTCTACGGCCGTAAGTGCCGTACTCCCCTTAAGGCTTTCAAAGACTCTCTCAGAGATGCCACCTTCAGTGAGCATCAGAATGTGCCCCAGTTTCTTCAAAACCTTCAACACATTCTAGAGAGAGTCCACCGTTTTGCCCATGATAATCTATTGAAAGCCCAGGAGAGAATGAAGACTCATTACGACCAGACCAGCAAAGTAAGAAAATTCAAGCCGGGAGACTTCGTCATTGCCTATTTCCCTATCCCAGGTTCACCTTTACAAAACAGGTTTTCAGGACCCTACTGCGTCAAAGAGTGCAGGAATAATAACAACTACGTAATAGAGACTCCAGATAGGCGGCGGAAGACCCAGCTGTGCCACGTCAACCTCCTGTTAGATTTAGTGTTAACTAACAGGGAAACGCAAATTAATGACATCGAAATAGGGAGTGAGCTAGGGAGCAGTGATCACAAAGAAATCAGTTTTAGCATAGAATGGAATAGACCAGTAGGAGAAAATTCTGTTAAAGTGCCAGATTTTCGAAAAGCTGATTTTAATAGCCTAAGAAATTTTTTGGGTCAAATTGATTGGA
Source organism: Procambarus clarkii (assembly GCF_040958095.1). Lineage (NCBI taxonomy): Eukaryota > Metazoa > Arthropoda > Malacostraca > Decapoda > Cambaridae > Procambarus > Procambarus clarkii. Next base: position 51,434,027 of record NC_091159.1, read on the forward strand.
AAGTCTTGGGTATGGGGTGTGGGCCGGTCTTGGAGCGAGACATGAACCCAGCGATAGGTGACTTAAATGGGGATTTCGATGTGGATTCAATATATAACTTATTTAAGAATATTCTAAACAAAGCACAGGAACGTAGTATACCATACAAATTGAATAGATCGAATACTAATGACCCAAAGTGGATAACAAAGAATTTGAAGAACCTTATAGGTAAAAAGAGAGCTTGGTACAAAAGGATTAAAAATGGGGAGGTCACTTTAGAACAGGAATTCGTACAACTGGTTAGAAATGTTAAAAAAGAGATAAGGAAAGCAAAAAGAAACTATGAAGTTCGCATAGCAGGGCAAGCAAAGACAAATCCTAAAGGGTTTTTTCAGTTATATCGTACTAAGACTAGGAAAAGGACAGGTCCATTAAAAACTGAGACAGGTCAAATAACAGATAGTGATGAAGAGATGAGTAGTATTTTTAATAAATATTTTGTATCTGTATTTACTAAAGAGGAACTTAACAATATGCCTTCAGCCGAACAAGTCTATGTGGGTGGGGACGAGGACAGGTTGACGAGTTTAGCAGTTACCAGGGAGGATGTTCTTAAACAAATAGTAAAAGTCAAACCAAACAAATCCCCAGGGCCGGATGAAGTGTTTGCCAGGGTGCTTAAAGAATGCAAAGAGGAGCTTTGTGACCCACTGTCAACCATATTTAATAAATCAATAGAGTCAGGCAGAGTGCCAGAGTTTTGGAAAGTTGCTAATGTGATACCAGTTTTTAAGAAAGGAGATAGATCACTTGCGTCTAACTATCGACCAATTAGCCTAACGTCTATTGTGGGAAAGTTACTCGAATCTATAATAGCAAATAAAATTCGTCTTCATCTTGAAAAACATAAATTAATAATTGAGTCGCAACATGGTTTTATAAATGGCCGTTCATGTTTAACAAATTTGTTATCTTTTTATTCTAGCATTGTTGAGGCAGTTGATAGTGGTAAGGATTGCGATGTTGTATACCTTGACTTTAGCAAAGCTTTTGATACAGTACCACATGAAAGACTGATTAAAAAGATAGAGTCTCATGGTATTGGGGATGCTATATTAAGCTGGATTAGGGCATGGCTATACCAAAGGAAACAGAGAGTTAGTATAAATGGAATCAAGTCAGAGTGGGAAAATGTTGTAAGTGGAGTGCCTCAAGGCTCTGTCCTGGGACCTCTGTTGTTTATAATATATATAAATGATTTAGATTCAGGTTTGAGTAGCAACATTTGCAAATTTGCCAATGATACGAAAATCGGTAGGGAAATTAATTCGGAGGAGGACTCACTATCACTTCAAGTTGATCTAGATAGGGTTTTGAAATGGTCAAAGGATTGGCAGATGCAGTTTAATGCTGATAAATGTAAAGTTCTGAGGTTAGGTAATGATGATAGAGTTACAAGATACGAGCTAGATGGTGTTGTGATTGCGAAGTCGGATTGCGAAAGGGATCTGGGAGTTATGATTAGTAAGAATTTAAAACAAAAGGATCAATGCATAAATGTTCGTAATAAGGCAAATCGGACACTTGGATTTATTAATCGCAGCGTTAGTAACAAGACACTTGGTGTGGTTCTCAAGCTATATCTTGCTCTAGTTAGGCCCCATTTAGATTATGCAGTTCAGTTTTGGTCGCCATATTATAGAATGGATATAAATTCACTTGAACGTGTCCAGCGTAGGATGACTAAGTTAATTCCCCAAATTAGAAATCTTTCATATGAAGAAAGATTAACAAAGCTTAAGTTGCATTCACTGGAAAGGCGAAGAGTTAGGGGTGACATGATAGAGGTTTACAAGTGGATGAATGGACATAACCGGGGGGATATTAATAGGGTATTAAAAGTATCAACACAGGACAGAACACGAAACAATGGGTATAAATTGGATAAGTTTAGATTTAGGAAAGACTTGGGTAAATACTGGTTCAGTAACAGGGTTGTTGATTTGTGGAACCAATTGCCGCGTAACATTGTGGAGGTGGGGTCCCTCGATTGTTTCAAGCACGGGTTGGACAAGTATATGAGTGGGATTGGGTGGTTATAGAATAGGAGCTGCCTCGTATGGGCCAATAGGCCTTCTGCAGTTACCTTTGTTCTTATGTTCTTCTTATGTTCTTAAGCAATATAATGGTACTCCTCCCACTGTCCTAATTAACTATTCCACCTTCACAGAACCCTACATCCACAGTGAGACCTTCCCAGCTTCTCCTCCCGAAAGCACTGACAAGGAGTCAGCGCTTTCTAATTCCAAAATCCTTAATGATCTTCCCAAATGCTTTCAAGATAATAATCGTACTCTTTTGCCCTCTTCTAATTCCACTCTCACCTCGTCAGATAAGCCCTTCATCCTTCATGTCGACGCCAATGGTACCGACGTTGGTGGTGTCGTGATGCAGCAACGAGGCGAGAAGAGTACACCTGTCAGCGACTACTGCTACAAGGAACTACAGAACAATTGGCAAGGAGCTACTCTTCCTCATCCTGAAGCTTCAGCACTTCACTCCACACCTGAAAAGTGCTCGGTCCACCATCAATACGGACCACACCACCCTACACCTCCTGCAGCACGCCCACTTCTCATCTCAACGTCTTCTACTATGGGCTTGCTAACTGCAGAAATTCAACCTGGAGACACGCTATACCAAGAGTCTGACAACATCTTAGCCCATGATCTCTCCAGAGTTTATGAAGTAGAAGCAACTCCATCTAATACTCCACCACATAACGACGTACTTCTTCCAGAACCGCAGGCTTCGGGGGAGAGTTGTGACGATAATCTCCTTCAAGAGATTGAGCCTGCTCTTCCCTCCACAATTACGTCGTTAAAATTATATAAAACTACTATGGAAGAAATGTCCAACAACGACAACAACACCAGCAAGGTTTGCCAGAGAGCAAAACGTATGCAGCCAGAGACACTTGCTCAGACTCAAACCGCCAAACTACCTGTCTTACTACCGGCTCCGCTGATTGGTCGCCGGTCTGGCTGCAACTGCACTCGCCCCCCCTATACTAATTGATGTCTGGGGTCGCCACGACCTCAGACCTCAGAATATTCAGTGCTTCCACGGTTACCACTCCTCCCGGCTAGACGTTAGCGTGTACTGAGAGAGGTGGTAGCTTAAAGCCAATATTCCAGCACCTTACCTTTATTTTTGTATTGCACTTCTTGTTATTTTGTCTTAACGTAACTTTTCATTGTGTCATTTAATTATTCTTATTATTTTGATTGATTGATTTTATTATACAAATTTGTTTGTCCATTTTTTCATGTTTTGATTTATTTAACGTAATTAAAATTTCATTGTTAAAGTTTACTTGTGTTTTGTGTGTCTTCTCCTTACCTTACCACAGACGAAGTTCCAGTTTTTCTATATTTTTTTTAACTATGTGACGAGGCCATACCCCTAGCCTTAAACAGCCGAACACCAACGCGTTACCGTCACAATATATACATATATATATATATATATATATATATATATATATATATATATATATATATATATATATATATATGTATATATATATATGTATATATATATATATATATATATATATATATATATATATATATGTATATATATATATGTATATATATATATGTATATATGTATATATATATATATATATATATATATATATATATGTATATATATATATACATATATATATATATGTATATATATATATATATATATATATATATATATATATATATATATATATATATATATATATGTATATATATATGTATATATATATATATGTATATATATATCTCTGTCGGCATCTCTGTCGGCAATTGAGTCCTCACTGGTGATGACTCTTATTGCGCCAATAGTGTTTCCTTATTCAATTTTCTTGGTGACTGATGTTCTGATTTTTGATGTCTCGGATATGCCACTGTTGCTCTTCCTGCCGTGGGTGTTTCTCGCGCGAGTGGGAAGGCGCACCTGGTTGTCCTCCCTGGGAAAATCATTTATAGCTTTGATGACTGAGGCAGCTAAGGTTTTGTCTCTCCTTGCAGGGGTGGCTAGACATATGTTGCCAAACATTAGGAGGTTGTGCCATGCTTGGGTCGTTCCAGGAGAGTCGTTGACCTTTCTCAGGAGGGCAGATAATTTGGCTGCTGCATGGGGGCGGGCTGCTTTAGGGATGTGTTGCAAGGTTCTGGCCGATGTTGCTTTGATAGCTTCTAATAAATTTTCTGTGGGAATGAAGGTCTGGGAGGTGTTTTGCCTTACGGGCGGTGTGGGCTGTTGATTGGTGTTCTCCCTGGGAGGGCGCCCAGAACCCAAACACCTGGCTCCGTCGTGGTAATGAATGCGCACATTATCGTCACTCAACCGGATATAGCATACCCGGTCACACGTCTGACATCTACCTTGTCTACCCCTGTTTGATGGCTCATCTTGGCTTGGAGAAGCCTGGCTATCTGTTGGGAGCTGCGACATGGGCGGGCGCTGGGCTGGCGCTGGGCGGGCGCTGGGCGGGAAGGTGGACGGCGGGTGGAGACTGGAGGGTGGGCGGCGGTTGGAGGCTGGGGGGGTGATCAGCTGGCCGTGGCACTTACTACTCAGGTGAGTGGTAATACATATACCACCTCTATACAAAGTGTGGGTATACACCCACTACACAATATGTGGGTATACATTGGGTGGGTGGGTGGCGTAGACACACATGGGAGCCTCCCGGCTTCTATGGGCGGGTGGCAAGGTGGCCTCGTGGGTGGGGAGGCGACGTGGTGGGGTGGGGTAGGAGGGGGAAGAGCAGGTACTTCCCGGCCTGGGCGCTGGGTGGGGGCGGGGGTCAGGGCGACACTAACACTGGTATAATTTCCCCGTATATCACTGCACAATAATGAATGAATCACACACTTGTAATCTGACTCACTGCACGTGTGATGTACTCACAATATGATAGATATGTTGCGCCAATTATCGCTGACAACGTAACTTGTTCAGTAAAACTTTCAAAAAAGAAAAACACAAAACACTGTTTGGCACACGCGTAACCCCCACCTCTCTCTCCTGACCACACAACACCCCTCACTCACTCCCCACCTCCCCTCACTATGGGAGGCCTGCAGGGTCCATCCTGGCCCCTCACTCCAGCCTCCATGACTCCACACTGCCAACCCACCTGTTTTGATAAGTTTTCACATAGATGGTACACCGTAGGCACTTCCGGCCACTCCCACGTCTGCTTGGTGTATTCACGGTGAATATGGTTGAGTCTTGGTACGGTGAGGCCAAGATGTCTCAGGGTAATGGCTGAGAAGGCAGCAGCTCCTCCGCCACACGTCCGTCCCCTAGGCCTCTCCCTCGTATATATATATACGTATATATACGTATATACTCCGCTCCAATATAGAAGCATCAAGAAATATGGACCAATAGGCTTTCTACAAACACTTCTATTCAATACCCATTGTTTGTGTTCTGTCTTGTGTTGATACTTTTAATACCCTATTAATATCCCCTCTTGTTCTGTCTTGTGTTAATGCCACATCACCCCTCCCACCTCACTCAAATGTAGATATAAAATCGTAGATACGATTCAGTTGTGTATTTGTGAACTAAAGTCTTTGAAAATGTAATAAGTTTAACGAAACGCGCCCGTGTCGCGTCAGACTAGAAATAAAAATGAATTTTGGAGAATTGATTTTTGATTTACCTCCAACAGTGAAGCGTAATGTACGAAAGATTGAGAAAATTCGTGTTAGAATTATTAATCTTACTTTTTCGGTCATATTTAATAATATATGTCTACAGGAAAGACTGCTACCAAAATATACTAATATATACATATATATATATATATATATATATATATACATATATATATATATATATATATATATATATATATATATATATATATATATATATATATATAATGTATATATATATATATATATATATATATATATATGTATATATATATATATGTATATATATATGTATATATATATATATATATTTATATATATATATATATATATATATATATATATGTATATATATATATATATATATATATATATATATATATATATATATATATATATATATATGTATATATATATATATATATATATATATATATATATATATATATATATATATATGTGTATATATATATATATGTATGTGAACAAGCCTGAATGGTCCCCAGGACAATATGCAACTGAAAACTCACACCCCAGAAGTGACTCGAACCCATACTCCCAGAAGCAACGCAACTGGTATGTACAAGACCACATACATATATATATATATATATATATATATATATATATATATATATATATATATATATATATATATATATATATATATACATAAATATATGTACATATATATATATATATATATATATATATATATATATATATATATATGTACATATATTTATGTATATATATATATATATATATATATATATATATATATATATATATATATATATATATATATATATATATATATATATATATGTCGTACCTAGTAGCCAGAACGCACTTCTCGGCCTACTATGCAAGGCCCGATTTGCCTAATAAACCAAGTTTTCCTGAATTAATATGTTTTCTCTAATTTTTTTCTTATGAAATGATAAAGCTACCCATTTCATTATGTATGAGGTCAATTTTTTTTATTGGAGTTAAAATTAACGTAGATATATGACCGAACCTAACCAACCCTACCTAACCTAACCTAACCTATCTTTATCATTTCATAAGAATATTTTTTTTTAAAAATATATAAATTCAGGAAAATTTGGCTTATTAGGAAAATCGGGCCTTGCATAGTAGGCCGAATACGACGTTCTGGTTACTAGGTACAACATATATATATATATATATGTCGTACCTAGTAGCCAGAACGCACTTCTCAGCCTACTATGCAAGGCCCGATTTGCCTAATAAGCCAAATTTTCATGAATTAATTGCTTTTCGACTACCTAACCTTCCTAACCTAACCTAACTTTTTCGGCTACCTAACCTAACCTATAAAGATAGGTTAGGTTAGGTAGGGTTGGTTAGGTTCGGTCATATATCTACATTAATTTTAACTCCAATAAAAACAAATTGACATCTTACATAATGAAATGGGTAGCTTTATCATTTCATAAGAAAAAAATTAGAGAAAATATATTAATTCATGAAAACTTGGCTTATTAGGCAAATCGGGCCTTGCATTGTAGGCTGAAAAGTGAGTTCTGGCAACTAGGTACGACCTATATATATATATATATATATGCAAACAAGCCTGAATGATCTCCAGTCATATGCAACTGAAAACTTACACCCCAGAAGTGACTCGAACCCATACTGCCAGGAACACTATGCAATTAGTGTACAGGGCACCTTAACCACTAGACCATCACAACCGTTTTCAGTTGCATGTATGCCCGGGGACCATTCAGCCTTGTTCGCATTTGTGTTCCTCACGTGTGCCCCAAGGAATGAGGTGATTTGATAAAATACTATGCCCAAGATTACCATCAGAGTGCCGGCAGGCTGATGGGAAAATAGCCTCGGCTACCATCAGCTTTTGTCTGGTCGTGATGGTCGAATGGATAAGGTGCCCTGTACACCAGTTGCATTGTGCTCCTGGCAGTATGGGTTCAAGTCACTTCTGGGGTGTGAGTCTTCAGTTATATATATATATACTAACTGTACCCGACCACGCGTTGCTGTGGCTCAGCAACGCATTTGTGTTACTGAGCCACAGCAACCTTCCCCTTCTCTCTCAGCCCTCCCCACCATTCCCCCTCCCTCGTCTCTTCGTCCTCCCAACCATTCCTCACTCTCCTGTCCCTTCGTCCTCCCATTCATACCCCATTCCCTCGTCCTCCCCACCATTTCCTCCCTCCCCCATCCCTGTATCCTCCCACCACCCCCCACTCCACCGTCCCCTCATCCTTCTAACCATTCCCCACTCCACTGTCCCCACGTACTCTCCTCCATCTCCCACTCCCCAGTTCCCCAGGCCTCCTCTTCCCCTCTTTCATTCTCCTCTTCCCTGTTCCCTCGTCCTCGGCACCCCCGTCTCCTTTCTCCTTGTCCTTCCCATCATTCTCCATTCTCCTGTCCCCATCATCCCCAACTCGCCCGTCCCCTCGTCCTCCCCACCAATCCCCATTCCTTCATTCGATGCATTCCCAAATGATATGATGTTCCCATCAGCAAATTTGGAACATCTAATGATCTGATGTGCCCATCACTGAAATATAAGAAAAACACTTAAACAACGAAATAAAAAGCAATGAAGATATAAAAAATAAACTATTCTCACGAAATGTATGGTATGGTAAACAACAAAGCTCAGTTCCAATGCAGTGTCACAAAAACATTAAATCAAATTCAAAACAATTCGAAATCTACGAAAATTCAATTTATCAATGAAATTGTAAAGATTGAAATGGAATCGTAACATATTTAGTATAGCACGAGTTGTTCTTACATGCAACAGATGGCGCTGTTTTTCAAAAATGCATGTTTTTACTGTCACAGGTGTGTGGCATCTATACTTATTCTCAGGAAATGAACGGTATGGTAAACAACACAGCTAAACTTCAACGCAATATCATACAAAATAGTTAAAACAAAATGGAAATAAATCGAAATATATGAAAATTAATTTGTCAATGTCATCGGAAAGATTGAAGTGGAATCGTAACATTTATTACAGTGTGTATGGCTCTTACGTGCAACAGATGGCGCTGTTTCTTAAAAAAAGCAGAATATTTGTACCTTTTACAAATGTGGCATCTATACTTATACTTATGAAACGAACGGTGTGGTAAACAACACAGCTCAATTCCAACACAATGTCACACAAAATAATTAAATCAAAATTAAAATAAATCGAAATCTATGAAAATTCAATTTATTAATGCAATCAGAAACATTGAAGTGGAAATCATAACATATTTAGTTTAGCGTGTGTGTGTTGCTATTACATTCAACAGATGGCGCTGTTTTCCTTTAAATTATGTTTTTACCTGTCACAGGTGTGGCATCTATATAGTATGCATATAAACACACGCGCATATTCGAATGGATCGTTGTGTCAGAATTTCAAAGCAATCAGTGAAGAGCTTTGGGAGATAACAGCGTGAGTAGCTTTTACGTCCAACAGATGGCCTAGTATATAAAGAAAACATGTTTTTTTTTCACGTCACGGGTGAGGCACGCATATAGTAAGTATATAAAAACATGCGCCTATTCAAATGCAACAATGTGTCAAAATTTCAAAGCAATCGGTCAAGAGGTTTCGAAGATTTCTCTCACATGAAAAACACAGTTTTTCAAAAAAAGCATGTTTTCTTCCTTCAAAAACGTGACATCAATAATGCATATAAAAACCCGCTCTGATGCAAATGGAAAATTGTGTGAAAACCTCAAATCAATCGGCAAAAAACTTTCGGAGATTAGCTATTTTGAACAAAGGAGCATTTACATTTATATATATATATGTGTATATCACGAAAATAAACACGTGATTAAGAATGTGACAATGTCAGACCACGGAGGAAAATGAAACAAGAAGTTCCTTAAGTACTTTCATATATTAAATACATCTTCAGAAGGAATGATTTTACAGATCGAGTGATGGGTATAAATAGGCAGGAGAGAGTGGTGAAGTAAGGTGAGGTACAATACTTGGACAACGCAGACGGCCCATTGGCCCATCAGATGCACCCAATTGGCCCATCCGATGTAGCCCAATGGCCCATCTGATACAGCAGACATACAAGCACAATACATAGGTAATTATAACATAAAGAGGTAAATATATACAATGATTTAATGAGACAAATGTTTTCCAATGATCCTACTTAAATCGCCCTTTAGCTGATCTATTAGAAATGGATCTAAGTTATATAGACCACTGCTAATATTCAAATTACTTTCTTTGGTGATCTGTATCAAAGCAGATTCAATTATGTTTCTGTTATAGGTGCTTTTACAATTTGTTATTGAAGAAGCACTCTCCCAATCAATTTGGTGAGCTTTTTCTGACAAATGAACAAACAAAGCATTAGACAATTGGCCCTGTCTTACAGAGTATTTATGTTGCGATATTCTACATTTTAAATCTTTAGATGTTTGCCCGACATAGAACTTATAACTCACTTAGAACTCCGTGGTCTGACAGTCATATTATATATATATATATATATATATATATATATATATATATATATATATATATATATATATATATATGTGTGTTTCAAAGTAATATATTTTGACATATAGAGTACACTACACGATGTTAATTGTTTTATTAATATTATTTCTGCACGTACACATTCATATATTATATATATATATATATATATATATATATATATATATATATATATATATATATATATATATATATATATATATATATATATACATATATATATATATGTCGTACCTAATAGCCAGAACGCACTTCTCAGCCTACTATTCAAGGCCCGATTTGCCTAATAAGCCAAGTTTTCATGAATTAATGTTTTTCGTCTACCTAACCTACCTAACCTAACCTAACCTAGCTTTTTTTGGCTACCTAACCTAACCTTACCTATAAATATAGGTTAGGTTAGGTTAGGTAGGGTTGGTTAGGTTCGGTCATATATCTACGTTAATTTTAACTCCAATAAAAAAAAATTGACCTCATACATAGAGAAAAGGGTTGCTTTATCATTTCATAAGAAAAAAACTCTAGTAAATATATTAATTCAGGAAAACTTGGTTTATTAGGCAAATCGGGCCTTGAATCATCGGGCTGAGAAGAGAGTTCTGGCTACTAGGTACGACATATATATATATATATATATATATATATATATATATATATATATATATATATATATATACACACACATATATATATACATATATATATATATATTTTTTTTTTTTTTTAATAGGAAGGGAGTACCACCTCTAGCTGGAAGAAGGGGGACCCATAGCCTCGGAGGAAACCACGCATAACGCATTAGAGGGAATGTTTAGATCCCCTCCAATACAGTTTCTGTGTGCTTTTCTCCTACCACCCCCTTCCTTGAATATTTTTTGTGCTTTATTATGCATTTGATGGTTACAAGATATACATGGGTTGATACAAAAAAAATAATGCAAAAAGGTGCTTAAAGGTTATGGATCTCTTGAAGAACACAACAATGGGAAACATTGATGAATGTCACAGACGGGTTCGATCATTATATATATATATATATATATATATATATATATATATATATATATATATATGTCGTACCTAGTAGCCAGAACTCACTTCTCAGCCTATTTTTCAAGGCCCGATTTGCCTAATAAGCCAAGTTTTCATGAATTAATTGTTTTTCGACTACCTAACCTAACCTAACCTAACTTTTTCGGCTACCTAACCTAACCTAACCTATAAAGATAGGTTAGGTCAGGTTAGGTAGGGTTGGTTAGGTTCGGTCATATATCTACGTTAATTTTAACTCCAATAAAAAAAAATTGTCCTCATACATAATGAAATCGATAGCTTTATCTTTTCATAAGAAAAAAAAAATAGAGAAAATATATTAATTCAGGAAAACTTGGCTTATTAGGCAAATCGGGCCTTGCATAGTAGGCTGAGAAGTGAGTTCTGGCTACTAGGTACGACATATATATTTATATATATATATATATATATATATATATATATATATATATATATATATATATATATATATATATATATATATATGTGTGTAAATGTAAATAAATGTATATATATATAAAAATGTAAATAAATGTATATATATAAATGTAAATAAATGTGTGTATATATATATATATATATACACACATTTATTTACATTTATATATATACATTTATTTACATTTTTATATATATATACATTTATTTACATTTACACACATATATATATATATATATATATATATATATATATATATATATATATATATATATATATATATATAAATATATATGTCGTACCTAGTAGCCAGAACTCACTTCTCAGCCTACTATGCAAGGCCCGATTTGCCTAATAAGCCAAGTTTTCCTGAATTAATATATTTTCTCTATTTTTTTTTTCTTATGAAAAGATAAAGCTATCGATTTCATTATGTATGAGGACAATTTTTTTTTATTGGAGTTAAAATTAACGTAGATATATGACCGAACCTAACCAACCCTACCTAACCTAACCTAACCTATCTTTATAGGTTAGGTTAGGTTAGGTAGCCGAAAAAGTTAAGTTAGGTTAGGTTAGGTAGGTTAGGTAGTCGACAAACAATTAATTCATGAAAAGTTGGCTTATTAGGCAAATTGGGCCTTGCATAGTAGGCTGAGAAGTGCGTTCTGGCTACTAGGTACGACATATATATATATATATATATATATATATATATATATATATATATATATATATATATATATATATATATATATATATATATATATATATGTCGTACCTAGTAGCCAGAACTCACTTCTCAGCCTACTATGCGAGGCCCAATTTGCCTAATAAGCCAAGTTTTACTGAATTAATATATTTTCTCTAATTTTTTTCTTATGAAATGATAAAGCTACCCATTTCATTATGTATGAGGTCAACTTTTTTTTATTGTAGTTAAAATTAACGTAGATATATGACCGAACCTAACCAACCCTACCTAACCTAACCTAACCTATCTTTATAGGTTAGATTAGGTTAGGTAGCCGAAAACGTTTGGTTAGGTTAGGTTAGGTAGGTTAGGTTGTCGAAAAAACATTAATTCATGAAAACTAGGCTTATTAGGCAAATCGGGCCTTGCATAGTAGGCTGAGAAGTGAGTTCTGGCTACTAGGTACGACATATATATATATATATATATATATATATATATATATATATATATATATATATATATATATATATATATATATATATATGTAAATGTAAATAAATGTATATATATATATATATATATATATATATATATATATAAATGTAAATAAATGTATATATATATAAATGTAAATAAATGTATATATATATAAATGTAAATAAATGTGTATATATATGTCCTGGGGACCATTCAGGCTTGTTCGCACGTGTATATATATAAATGTAAATAAATGTGTATATATATAAATGTAAATGTATATATATATATATATATATATATATATATATATATATATATATATATATATATATATATGTCGTACCTAGTAGCCAGAACTCACTTTTTGGCCTACTATGCATGGCCCGATTTGCCTAATAAGCCAAATTTTCCTGAATTAATATATTTTTTTCTAATTTTTTTCTTATGAAATGATAAAGCTACCCATTTCATTATGTATGAGGTCAATTTTTTTTATTGGAGTTAAAATTAACGTAGATATATGACCGAACCTAACCAACCCTACCTAACCTAACCTAACCTATCTTTATAGGTTAGGTTTGGTTAGGTAGCCGAAAAAGTTAGGTTAGGTTAGGTTAGGTAGGTTAGGTAGTCGAAAAACAATTAATTCATGAAAACTTGGCTTATTAGGCAAATCGGGCCTTGCATAGTAGGCTGAGAAGTGCGTTCTGGCTACTAGGTACGACATATATATATATATATATATATATATATATATATATATATATATATATATATATATATATATATGACAATGTCAGACCACGGAGGAAAAATGAAACAGGAAATTTCCTTAAGTACTTTCGTATATTAAATACATCTTCAGAAGGTGACCTTCTGAAGATGTATTTAATATACGAAAGTACTTAAGGAAATTTCCTGTTTCATTTTTCCTCCGTGGTCTGACATTGTCACATTCTTAATCACGTGTTTATTTTCGTGATATACACACACATATATATATATATATATATATATATATATATATATATATATATATATATATATATATATATATATATATATATATGTCGTACCTAGTAGCCAGAACTCACTTCTCAGCCTACTATTCAAGGCCCGATTTGCCTAATAAGCCAAGTTTTCCTGAATTAATATATTTACTATAATTTTTTTCTTATGAAATGATAAAGCAACCCTTTTCTCTATGTATAAGGTCAATTTTTTTTTATTGGAGTTAAAATTAACGTAGATATATGACCGAACCTAACCAACCCTACCTAACCTAACCTAACCTATATTTATAGGTAAGGTTAGGTTAGGTAGCCAAAAAAAGCTAGGTTAGGTTAGGTTAGGTAGGTTAGGTAGACGAAAAAACATTAATTCATGAAAACTTGGCTTATTAGGCAAATCGGGCCTTGAATAGTAGGCTGAGAAGTGCGTTCTGGCTATTAGGTACGACATATATATATATATATATATATATATATATATATATATATATATATATGTCGTACCTAGTAGCCAGAACGCTCTTCTCAGCCTACTATGCATGGCCCGATTTGCCTAATAAGCCAAGTTTTCTTGAAGTAATATATTTTCTCTAATTTTTTTCTTATGAAATGATAAAGCTACCCATTTCATTCTATATGAGGTCAATTTTTTTTATTGGAGTTAAAATTAACGTAGATATATGACCGAACCTAACCAACCCTACCTAACCTAACCTAACCCATCCTATAGTTGGTATAGTAGACACCATACCATCCTGTTTGCAGTAGTTTACCCCATAGACATTCCAACATAACATCGTTTTCTGTTAGGGTTCCTACAAAACATTCTTTAAAGATTTTTAAAGCACAAACTATGGTATATAATATTGATTGGTGAATCACTGTTATTCTATGTAATAATTTATAGTGCTTATTATAATTTACTAAGAACAACTAATATTTTTCAAAACAAAACTACGAGCCTTCAGTAGGATGTAGCTGATCTGTTATGTTCTAAGAGCATGGACAATAGTAGGTAAATTTCACAACCCATGTGGGACCTGAAAACTACAATTTTCATTATAATTCAACCAATCACGACTATTCTGCTATCTACGTTGATGGACGGGTATTGTGAGACGTAAATTGGTACGTGAGGAAGAATTTGGGCCTTGGTAAAAAAGGTAACTGGGAATATATCACATATGTACTAAATCACATTCAACATATTGACTTAATGCTTAAAGTCATATATGTGCTGTCTTGTGTGAGAACGGGTTGACAAGTTAGGGACACTGGCCTGTAGTTCAGTGCCTCCTGTCTATCCCCCCTTCTTGTACATCGGCACTACGTTTGCCACCTTCCAAGTTTTTGGCAGTTCACCTGTTACCTGTGATTTGTTATATACCATGGAGCAGGCACAGTACTTCTGCTCCTTCTTTTTGTATCCATGGCGATAATTCATCCAGACCAATAGACTTTGTCACATCCAACTCTAGCAAAAGCTTCCTTACATCTCCACTGGTAATCTCAAATTCACTAGCACTAGTGGTGCCTAGTTAACTATTTTTTCTCTTATCTGTGGAAATTCTCCTTGCTCTATTGTTTAGACTTCGTGGAATTTCTTATTGAGTTCCTCGCACACTTCTTTGTCGTTTGTAGTGAATCTGTCTGCCCTTATCTTCAGTTTCATTACCTGTTCCTTCACTGTTGTCTTTCTCCTGTTGTGGTTGTGCAGCAGTCTGCACAAGCAGTCTCCGTGGTGTAGTGGTAAGACACTCGCCTGGCGTTCCGCGAGCGCTATGTCATGGGTTCGTATCCTGGCCGGGGAGGATTTACTGGGCGCAATTCCTTAACTGTAGCCTCTGTTTCTTCGCGGCAGGGGATCGTATTCCAGGGACCATAGGATTAAGGACTTGCCCGAAACGCTACGCGTACTAGTGGCTGTACAAGAATGTAACAACTCTTGTATATATCTCATAAAAAAAAAAAAAAAAAAAAAAAAAATTGGGTTGGGTCTTAGTCTTGCTTGCTATGTCATTTACATATTGCCCTTCTGCCTCTCTTCTAACCCTGACGTATTCATTCCTGGCTCTCTGGTGTCCTTCTCTTCTCTCAAGTGTCCTGTTATTTCTATAGTTTCTCCACGCTCTTTTACTGTGTTGCTTAGCTAGCTTACATTTCTGATTAAACCATGGGTTTCTCATCAGCATTTAATTTTTTACCTTTTTAGTAAGGATAAACTTTTCTGCTGCCTGCTTGCACTTCTTTGCGATGTAGTCCATCATGTCTTAGGCCGTCTTTTCCCTTAGCTCTGATTCCCATGTTATATCCATTAGGAAGTACTTACTATATACATGCCTCACCTGTGACAGGAAAAAAAAAGTTTTTTTTTTAAAACAGCACCATCTGTTGCACGTATGAGCAACATGCAATATACAAGTTATGTTACGATTTAATTTCAATGTTTCCGGTTGCATTGATATAATGAATTTTCAAAGGTTTTTAGTTTATTTTAATTTTGATTTAATTTTTTGTGTGACATTGCATTGGAATTGAGCTGTGTCTTTTATCATACCGTTCATTTCGTGGCTATAGCTAGTTTGTTTCTTTTTTTCATTGTTTTTCATCCCGTAGTTTTAACTGATCTTCATATTTTTCAGTGTAAATGGTGGTGAAATTGAGCTGTGTCGATTGATCTGTGTTTGAATTTAAATATTTTGTTACTATTTTTTGTTTTTGTTTTGAAAACAAGAAAATGAACAACACGTTTATTTCACAGCTGCAAATGTGCAACAGACAGCTATGAATCCACCAGCTACAACAACGTTACCTACTTTCTTCACGTTATGTCAAAATGACGCGTTTGCAAAAACATTGCTGTATTCGGAAGGGCTTACGTATTACACATGGAATGCCAGTAGAAAATCATTTGAACGACGTAAACGAGGAGAGCGAGTCGACGGATAACCTAGCATATTCAAACAAACTACGATAGGTAGACTGTACACCGTGTTTTTCCTATCAAGATGAATGCTTCTTTCTTCGCAAGCTGTTGGTAAATGTCCCCGGTCCAACGTCTTTCCAGCAATTGAGATTTGTCAGTGGCGTAACACATGCCACTTTCCGTAGTGCATGTGAAGATCTTAATTTATTGGAGAACGACCGATACTGGGATATATGCATTATTGACACGTCCAAAAAGCCACATCCAAATCAAATTCATGCATTGTTTGCAATCATATTGACCACCGGCTCTCCTTCATCCCGAACAGAGTATGCGAGAAACACAAATGGCACTTGGCTGAAGATATTGTCCATCGAACACGCAAGGAAAATTCAAATATGAATATAAACTTCACAGCAGAAATCTACAACAAAGCGTTGATAATGATTGAAGATTTGTGCTCAGAAATCGCGAGCAAAGTTCTCAATCAATTGGGAATGCCATCACCGAATCGATCTGCTGCTGCTTCGTTCAATATAGAATTGCGTCGTGAACAAAATTACAACGCGAGGGATCTGTTGTCGAATGTGCAATCAAATATTCTTAAGCTAACGCTTGAGCGAAAAAGCCTTTACGATCAAATAATTCAAACTGTCAATAACGGGTTTGGAGAAATCTTCTAAGATGCGTCAAGAGGAACTGTAAAACCTTTCTAATTAGATTGATTTTCGCAACATTTCGATCCCAAAATGGCATAACCTTAGCTCTTGTATCGTCCGGAATAACTGCGACATTGCTACCAGGTGGAAGAACTGCTACTTCGGCTTTAAAATTGCCATACTACATGCAATTCATTGAAACTCCCACGTGCAACATTTCCAAAGCATCCGGCATGGGAAAAGTATTGCAGCAATGTAAACTTAATGTTTGGGATGAATGCACAATGGCCCACAAACATCGATCGGTCATTGCAAGATTTACGTGGAAACATCAGACCATTTGGGAACGCATTAATATTGTTTGCAGGAGATTTCATGCGAACAGTACCTGTAATTGCTCGATCGACACCAGCGGACGAAATCAATGCTTGCCTGAAAAACTGTACTTTGTGGCGTCCATAAAGATGTTAAAATTAACTACAAATATGCGTATCCAACTGCAAAATGACTCATCAGCTGAGATATTCTCACATCAATTTCTGGAAATTGGGAACGGAAACGTGGCAGTCACATATAAGTCCGTCGACACTGTGGTGAAAGCAGATGAAGCGGTTAATTATCCAACAGAATTTTTTAATTCACTCGATCTGTGAAGGATACAACCACCGCACGAACTGCAATTAAAAATCGGCGTGCCAATTATCATGTTACGAAATATCAACCAATAAAAGCTTAGCAACGGCATGTGGCTTGCAGTAAAAAAAAATTCAACAACGTCGAAGAAGCAACAATCTTGACAGGACCTTTCAAAGGTGAAGATGTCCTCATTCCTCACATTCCTATGATTCCAACGGATTTGCCATTTCAATTAAAGAGATTGTAATTTCCAATTCGATTGGCATTTGCAATCACCATCAACAAAGCCAAGGGCCAATTTTTAGAATTGTGCGGTTTAGATCTAGACACGGATTGCTTCTCACATGGACAATTATATGTTACGTGTTCTAGAGTCGGCAATCAGACAATTTCTATACCATCACAGACAGTGAAACAAGAAAAAATATTGTATACCCACAAGCATTGTGAAGTTAAACATGTTAGAAACGTGCATTTTCTCTTTTCTTTCTTTTCCAGACTGAGCCACAGCAACGCGTGGCTGGTACAACTCGTTATTAAAATAAATACTTTTCAACTTTCCCTTTTTCAAAATATATTCCAATCCCCTGTTGAAGCCTAACATAACGTCATTGTAAAAATTACCATATACATCTGTTGGAGTATTACCTCAGCCCAAGGCTGATAAATTAGGAGACTAGTCCAATTCCCAGTCAGGACATAAGTAAGTTTTGGAAATGGTCCTATTAAAGATATAGGATACGGGGTCGGGGAAAGCTAGTAGCGAGCTGTTTAATGGCAGATTGGCCATGGGGTAGGGAAAACCACGTGTAACCCATAATTTAGCATTAACTATATGCTAAATTAGCATTTCCATATCCACTCGTTATTAATTTAATTACATATGAAAATAATGTTTACAATTATAAAAATATATGTGTTTTCATTAGAATTCACTGTAATGTTCTTGACTTTCCGTTTATTTAACCACAGAACGTGTGCACTAAAATAGTTCTATTCCGTCTGAAAGATCGAAATATGCAATAAAAACAATATTTCCCTCGAAATAAATGTTTCTAATTTTATCGAGGTGCAAATGGTTGATAGAAAATGAAGTATATAAGATAAATATGCCATCAAATAAGGGTTTGCATCATATTTATTGTAAAATTAATGAATTAATAAATATTGACCTGAAAGTTCCTTAAAAGCGGGAAAACGAAAAAATATTGCTTAAATCGTCGATATTTGGTTTAAATCCCAATAAGTAAATAAGGATGACAAACGTCATAATATTGCTAAATTTTGATTTTAGTTCAAATCAAAAATTTAAGAAAACTTGTATTACGGCCTGCTTGAACCAGTAACCAGGTTCTTTACGTAACGGGCCTTAGAGCCTCTTCTATGATCCCACTCCACATAAATAGTAAGTTCTAAGGAATTGGTGGTAGCAAGTTATAGTGCAAGGAATGAATGGGGTTTAATAATATGCAATTACACCTTCACCAGTATATTATCTATTGAAGAATAACTACACTTATGTATACATTGTCGCTTCCACATATGACACTCAATATATCTGCAGTGTTCTTCAAATCCTGGCAGGTCCACTATCTTCAAGTATACGTCGTCCACTCTCAATGGTAATCACTGGCGAGTTCACCTTCCTCAACATGGGCCAGTCCACACACCGTATCGTCACGATGTTCCAATACCTCACATCTGCTCTCCAGAAACCGACTGGCAGAGGGGTTTCAGCAACACGCTGACTGGGGTCACAATAATCACTTCCAGGGGTCTCTAACACCCTGGCAGAAGTCTCTAGCAACACACTAGCAGCACATCTCAGCAGAAGGCCAATACTGTCGTCTTGTCAATCAAGATCAACCCACTCAGGATTGATCTTCCCTGTCATGCCCCTTTTATGTCGCTCAGCGACTTATGGATCGTCGGCAGAAGATACATGCTGGATATGACCGATTTAACTTAAATGCTAGATAGAAATCTTTTGCTCTAACTTGTACGAGTCCCTCTTTGCTGACCCAATTCTTATTTTCAAAGAGCTTCAGGTCTATACGTTTTTCTCTACGTCTATGAACTTCTGAGTGCCACATCCTCGTTTGTGATATCTTGGTAGGCTCTTTTGTCTGCTAGGTGCCTCTTCATTTCCTGTCTGTAAATTTCCTTGTTTCAGACTACGACTGCGTTTCCATTGTCTGCCGGCTTCACTATTAAGTCGGTCCTTGATATCAGCCCTGATAGGGCGTCCTTCTCCTCATTTGGCTGGATGCAGATGGTCCTTCTGTCAGTGTCCCTTGTGAGGTTCAGGTCCACCTTCGTCTGCTGTAATACTGTCTTCACACTCATCAGGTAGTAATTAGAATGCGTTTCAGCTCTGCCTGAGCGTAGGTATCTGAAAGACAGGGAGTATTTAGTTCTTGGATTTGCTCATTGCAACTTACCTAGTTCCGGCCAAAGTTTGCTCCAAGCTTGGTTGATACTGTTCTCCAAGTTGGTGCAGAGGTCCGCTATTGTATCCTGACACGTCTTCCTCGCTGGTGGTCCCAACACGAAGGTGAGACCCCTACCCCAGCTGTGCTCTTTCGTGCTGCAACTCTTTCCCAGCTGCTCTTTCGTTTTAGGGGGACCTCTGAGACAACTGTTTATTTCAGTCGTCCCTCCCTCTGTTGCGTTGCGCGTCGTTTCTATTTTTTCCCGACCTCCAGCTCTCAATTCTTTGTCTCTGTCGCCTCCCTGGTAGCCCTTGTCTCTGTTGTTCAGCTGTCTGGTTCGGTCCTTGTTCTCACGACTGCAATTGTTGCGGTTCTGGTTCCCTGTCCCTGTGCGCTCTGTTTCTGCTCTTGTTCATGTTGTTGCATGTCGGAAATTCGACGCACATAATAACAAAGTTTCCCTTGATTGGAAGAGAGAATGGGTGATTCCGTGACGTCATCGACACCATGTATTTATATCAACTCTAATTTCTTTTAAACTACAGTCTAGTGTTTAAACTTAATAGAAAGTGTTCACTTGGACTGAATATAATTTCCAACAACAAGAATTACAGCTTGACTCCCTTGCTACCGTTAAATAAAATCAGAAGTAGAACCAAAACATTGGCTAGTTTAGGCAGCATCACAACACAGAATCATAACAAAAACAACACGAAGCCAGTGCTCCAGAGAGAGTTGTGATACTAGTCCTCGCACGATAGACTTACTCTGTACCAAAAGATCTACAACAGCAACACCTCTACCACATTAGGAGCACTTGAGTATCCGACTACTTTATAATTCTGGTATTATTTGGTGCATCATATAATATAGATTAGGTAGCCGGTTATTAGCATGAGAAAACCACTAACACAGTGAGTAGCATATTACTCAGCTCTTTACTACATACACAAATACTCATGTCACATATACTTTGTATGTTAATGTACAACCACTAATGTTAAACATCCCAAACAGGTAATTGTGAGGGAAGTTACTGAAGCAGACAGTTGGCCCCCAATATAACAGTGATTTTACCCTGTTGTACACCAACCTGGCAGGCTTCCTGACACCCGCCATTTTTGCACTCTGAGGCACAGGGCCACACCCTAATCTGATGCTGAAGAACATGCCAGCCTTAGCAGGCCCCACCTACAGTATCAACTAAGCCCTACATGTTCTTTAATACTGTAGATAGAGTAGTATACAGAATTAAATTAGCTATAAGAACATTAGATTAGACCACCATGTGTGGTATGATTGATAATTTATAGTTTGTAACAATAAGGTAAACAAGTACAACTTGCACCATTTTCATAAGTTGGTACAAGTTGTATTTGTTCCTCCCATTGTGTGAGATAAGATATAGCAAGCTGAATCAGAATATACAGTCCGCTAAGTAAGAACTAACTAAGAAGAAAATTATATAATATTAACCCCTTAGCTTCGCGGCCTCCAAATATGACTACCCCCCCCCCCAGTGCGCAGGAAATAAAATATCTGGAAAAAAAAATTTCTGTTTTTAAAGTGTCAAAACCCCTTCCCTAAGTAAGGGTGTAGTAACAGAAGGTCGAAATTGTAAGTATTTTAGCTGCTATGGTGTCTGTAAGTTCGTGCATGACGTCATCATTCCCTTGTCGCCCGTGGCATATGCCCCCGGGGCAGGTAGGGCGCTCGGGGCTGGATGCGCCAGTTGCCGCGAATATATATTTTTTCACTTTTTGCGCATATTTCCAAATACATTTTATATGCTTTTACGTGCCAATCCAATGTATAATGAACATGTACACTATATTATAGCAGTAGAACATCCGTACTGTCCGTAGAAACTGTGTTATGTGCATGACACGTGTACACATATCCGGCACATATTTCCATTGTATTATGGTAATTTATGTATATATACAGTCTATTTACACACTAGACACTATCACACACTATATACATTCACCACGAACACAGTCAGAACTCCGCGAGTGTCAGCTGCGACACCCTCACTCCTCCAACATCCAGTCTCTCCCTCACTCCTCCAACATCTTACTCGCCAACATGGCTCCTCCCACCATACTGTTATTGTTTGTATTACACTATTTACACATGTTATGTATACCTATCTACAAGTTTTATTCACCAGAACTATGCAAGTAAGCCGGTATTGTGTCCAAACTTTACAGTGGCCACCATACACTGCATGAGAAATCACACAGCAGCCAGCAGACGATGCCAAGATTAAGTCACCTCCCTCACCAAAATAGCTCCTCCCAACATACTCCTGTTGCTGTTACTACACTATATACACACATTGTATATACCCATGTACAAATGTGTTCACCATAGCAAACCACTAAGCTAGTATGATGTGCAAAACTAGTGACTGCCACACAGTGAGGCTACCTCGATTATCTCCCTCGCTCCCTCACCACAATTACTCCCTCCACAATACTATGCACAGTGCTTATTATCACCACAATCCTGCTGTTATCACAATACTGGTCACTAAATCCTGTAAATACATAATTGACCACAAGTTTATTTTTGTAAAGAAACCTAAGAAGTTGTTTGAAGATTCCTAGATGGAGGAAATAATGCTGTGGTTAGCGCTGTGAACATCGTGAACAGCATTGAATCACAAATATTTGAACATTGTACACAGTCGTCATCACACTCAAGCTCTTGTGTAATACTATCATGGCTAAATAAAATAAGTTATATATATTTTTGACATTATTAGGCGATGCTGTGGTCACAAGCATAACAGAAGTGCTGTGAGCTCATGCTGCATGCGCCGGCCTTGGTTGCTCACTCACTACTGAGGCTCTCACACCCGGGAATGTGGACCATGATTTTTTTTAAAGATGGCGTCTGTTTACAAGAGCCCTGAGGAAGCTGATGTGAACCCCATGTAGCCGTGAGAGTTTTGAATGGAACGTGAAAAATACAAATACCCGAAGGCGCGAAGCTCACCCCAGGCGTAGGCCTGCAGGCGCATTGTGCAGTTAAAGGGTTAAAGTCAATTAAAAAATAAGGTAAAGTAAATATTAATATTCTTAAAAAGAAAGAAATAAAGCCTGCTAGGATTTTTCCACATAAGTTATGATCCTCAACGAACCGGATAGAACATATAACCATTAGTGCAGTATTTACATATAATTTAATTATACCAGGAAGACACTGCTATACATTTTTCTTGCCTAACTCTTTCAATCTCTGCTAATAGTGAACAGAACTTACAACAAGCACTATTATTGTTCCGAGGCCTGAACCAAAAGAACAATTGTGCTTTTAAATTTGAAGAGATTGATAAGAGGCTAATCTACCCATAAATGTATATGATTTTTATAATTTAAGTATTTATTTAATATTGCACCATTACTGTAACAATTACTGCACGTCACATAATTTACAACCAATTCTTACACAAGGATAGGACGTTTTAGACTGGTGTTGTACAGCAACCTAGTCTATTTTATTGTGCTAACCTGGTGTAAGGGTAAGAATTTACACTTGTCTAGAGTTGAACCGATATTACAACCTAGCAAGCATATATTTTATGCAGTACTCAAGACAACCCAAGTTGTGTTGTCTACATAATATTACCATAACTATAGTAATAATTTAACTATAATCATTTCACCTTTAAGTGTTAATCTGTGTCTCTGTACCAACTAAGAGTGATTATTCAGGAGCTGACGTGAGATAAAACCAGCATATATACAAGGTTACCACTCAAATTATAGAGTGTATGATTATATAGTGTGTATTTTTAAATGATAAACAGCTCTAGTTCAGAAACTAGTAGCTCTACTATCTCAAGTGCTAGTAACAGTTCAAATCAAAGTCCAACAAGGCTTAGCACTGGTACATCAGCAACATGGCTAGCAAAAACAGCCCTCATGTCTACTGTAAAAAATGTAAAAGCGACCCTCACAGGTATTCAGGGCCATTTTACCCGACAGATCAATAAATGCGATGATTTATGTAAACAAGCTCCAGTTGATTATATAGAACTGGAGAGCTATCATAAGGTTGCAGAGAGCAAATTAGAGCATGTAAGAAACCAAATCCTGAAATATCAGGATGTTCTTGCTGCTACTAACATAGATGAAGAAGCAATGAAAGCTGTCGTACAAGAAAATGCCAATTATGAAGATGCAATACAAACAAAGTTACAACACTTTGTCAAGTTGATAACCATACACAGGGCCACTACAGACATTGCAGCCACAGCTTCCCAAAACCTGACACAACCAGAAGTCAAATTACCATCACTCAGTCTACCAACTTTCTCTGGTACAGAGGACAAGAGTTCGGATAACTTCTGGAACAGATTTTTCGATTCAGTGGATTCTAATGCCACTATAGCCAGGACCACAAAATTTATATATTTGCAAATTGTCTTAAAGGATGAATCATTAAAGGTAGTGTGTAATCTGACCCTAACTGAAGATGGTTATTATAGTGCAGTACAGCTCCTTAAGGAAAACTATGCTAAGCCACAAAGGGCTATCAGACTTCTAACCCAGAAACTCTTAGATATCCCTCAACCTGATGGATCAGCTGACTCACTCCAAGCCTTTAGATTAGGCTTGAGTCCTTGCTCAAGGTGCTGAGTAATGAAGTGAATCTGGATGCATTGGATTGGATAATCCAAGTCCATATGAGACGCAAATTACCCAGTGACGTACTGGATAAGTTGTTTGTCTTACATAACAAATCTTCTCTGACAGTAAAGGAGATTATGGAAGGTTTAAGATCCATAATAGAAAGAAAACGAGATAAAACAGATGCAAAATCAACATCTAAACCTTCTTTAACTACTAATAGTAAACAACCGAGTACAAACAATACTCCAAATAAATCTAAAACAACTTCCCCTTCCCCCCAAGGTGGAAACAAGGCAGCGTGGGCACATATGCAGTGGGTTCCTCCAAACCTACAGTTAATGTGTCACCGAAAACGGTTACAAGAAGCTGTTAACGTCTGGAGGACATGTCTGTTCTGTGAAAAACAACATACCATGTACAACTGCAAAGCTTACCCTGATCGTGCTCCATGTATAAAACGACTCAAGGAGTTACGTAAATGCACCCAGTGTATAAGGTCACATAATTCCAACACCTGTGCAACTCAAATACGCACGTGTAATAGATGCAATAAGGGTCAACACCATGCAGCACTCTATGGGGACTCTAGTACAAAGTCTCCCAAACCACAAGTGGAAGAAGGAACTTCAACTTCAGTACAGCTTTGTACCATACAACCTGACATAAGTGTCTTGTCAACAAGGTCTGATCATAAATCAACTGTTCCCACTGCTCAATTGATCATTAAAAATGGAAAGTCCAAGGCCACCATACGTGGATTATTTGCCCAAGGATGCCAAATGACTTTTATCTCAAAGGAGTTGATAAATGTCTTGAAACTCAAGCCTGTACGAGAGGCAAGAATAGACTTAGCACGATTCCTGACTAACTCAGGAGCCCAAGTCTTCAAGGTAATACAACCTAAAGTACGTTTAGGCGGTTATGTCCGAACGATACAAGCTCTTGTAGTAGACAAATTCCCATCAGACCTGTATGTGTATGGTCTAGGGACAACATCCAAATTCCTGGAAGAAAAGAGAATCAAATTGGCTGTCAAAATTACATCAGACAACCTCTCCAATATTTGAATCCTTATGGGATCAAATGTCTACCATAAGTTTATCAAAGGAAAGGATGAAAAACAGGGAATGAACCTTGTTACCATCTGTTGCAGGTGGCTATTTGCTAACAGGCCCAGTATTATGGCTACAGCAACCCACACCTGTAGACCACAAACATGCCAACCCAGTAATGATTGCATGACTATCTTGAGGTTATCTTGAGATGATTTCGGGGCTTTAGTGTCCCTGCGGCCCGGTCCTCGACCAGGCCTCCACCCCCAGGAAGCAGCCCGTGACAGCTGACTAACACTAGGTACCTATTTTACTGCTAGGTAACAGGGGCATAGGGTGAAAGAAACTCTGCCCATTGTTTCTCGCTGGTGCCTGGGATCGAACCCAGGACCACAGGATCACAAGTCCAGTGTGCTGTCCGCTCGGCCGACCAGCTCCCTAGGAGCCGGTCTCCACTACAATTCAGAGACATGTCCGAGGATGAGCTTGATCCCCCTGTATATAGATTATGCGTCCTAGCAACTCTCGTCATTGTCCCTGAACAACCTAGTCCAGATAATGATTGGACTTACAAACAATACCTGGATTCAGTTATCTACAGAGATGATCAATACTGGGTCAGGTTACCATGGAAGCTGAATCACCCTCAGCTACCCGTCAACCATTTTATGGCACAAAACCAATTAGGATCACAGATGTTGCACTTACAAAGACATCCTGAGAACTTTAAATTGTACCACGAAATAATCAAGAAGCAACTCGATGACAAATTTATGGAAGTTGTCACAAATCGTAACCCATAGGAAAAACACTACCTGCCACACCATCCTGTACTGAAAAATTCAACTACTACGCCACTACAGATAGTATTTAATTGCAGTGCTAAGACAAAGCAGAGTAGTGTTTACTTAAATGACTGCCTTCAAACTGGCCCTAGCCTGACACAAAGGCTATGCGACGTGCTGTTAAAGTTTCGCAACGGGACTTACGCATTCATGGCCGATATCAGCAAGGCTTTCCTTAGGGTAGGTCTCCAAGAAGACCATAACTACACAAAGTTCCTATAGTTCAAGGATCCTAACGATCCAAAAAGTGAATTAATCACTTTTAGATTTGTGTCTGTTTTGTTTGGTGCCATGTCTTCTCCGTTTCTGTTTCAAGCTACCTTAGACAAGCACTTGAAGAAGTCCAATAGCCGAAATAAAACAGAAATTAGCAATAACTTGTATGTGGACAATTTCCAAGGAACAACCAGCAGTGAGAGTAAACTGCTGAACATATATGACGAGGACAATCAAGAAATAATGGGAGAAAATATGCCTCTCCAGTCGTGGGTCTCCAACAATGCCAAATTAAATCAACTGATTGAAACTGATTTTCCCGACTACCAGGTACCCGAGAAGACAAAAGTATCCCATCGAATGGGATCCGACAACAGAACAGTTGACAATCAAGTCGGTAGAGCCAGATACAACCAACCTAACAATGAGAAAATTATACTCACAAGTCAGCAAACTATTCGACCCATTGGGATTATTGAGTCCAATATTGATAAATGGGAAGTTGATAATGCAGGAATGTTGGCAACAAAAGATAGGCTGGGATGATCTTCTAACACCTACCTTACAAGAAAAGTGACAAGGGCTAGTGAAAGATTTAAGTATCCTAGAGTCTTCAAGTTCCCTCAGAACACAGTAAATGAAAAAGAGTTAATTAAGCTACATGTACTCTGTGATGCTTCAGGAAAGGCTTATGGAACAGTAGCTTACCTGGTCTCAAATGGTCAAGTCAATTTTCTCACATCAAAGGCCAGAGTGGTACTGTTAAAGAAACGATCATTGCTACAACTGGAGTTGACAGCCTTACTGCTAGGTGTAAGATTGGCTCATTATCTGATCAAGGCCTTAAGCAACATTCATACTGAAGAAACTAGAGTATGGTCAGATAATCAGGTAGTGCTACAGTGGGTTAAAAACAATAATAGTAAAAATCCTTACGTGAGCAACCGCATTAAGGAAATACGAGAGTTGTCGGCAGGGCCGACAACTGAGATATATACCCACCAAAGAGAATCCAGCTGACTATCTCTCCCGAGGCCTGACTTTACGGTACTTAGCAAAGGCAGAGATGTGGTTCAATGGACCTCAGTACAACCTGTCCTCTTAAAACTAAAGTCAACATTTCGCCGTTTGACAAAATGGTACTTTTTTAGACTTTTTTTTGGTAAAATTATGGTTATTTTCATATGCGGGTACTAAGGGCTTTCTCTAATTATAAAAATACCACACTATTATTAATCTATAACTCACTAACCATGCTCTGATATTTGTTCTTCAAGTAAAATTACTTATGTTTTTGGGTTAATTGGTCCATAATCCAGAAAATTCCTTCGTGTCGATCTTTATGTTTAGGAAAAAAATCTAATAAATTTGGAATTGAATTTTTCGTTCACCAACAGTTACCAGTTACTATTTACACTTTATACTTTAATGTCACTGGTCATTATGATTTTCTCAGGATTTATATAGCTTTCGTAGTAGCATTTATTCAGAGTACAGTAATTTACCTATGGGAAACCTCGATAACCGTCGTAAATTAATAGTAATCATTTATGGACTAATAAATAAGGAAACATATACAATTTCGTATGTTATGATTTTGGCGGGTAACCCGTTCCGTGGGTTTACAACCCCAATTGTTTAAAAACCACAGTACTTTTAATGGATAAGTGACTAAGTATGCTCTAATATATGTTCAACATAAATTATCTTTTTATTTTTTTATTTATTTATTTATATATATATACAAGTAGGTACATTGGGATTGTGAGGCTACATAGCATAGTAATTACATTCTTGTAAAGCCACTAGTATGTGCAGCGTTTCGGGCAAGGTCCTTAATCTAAGAAAATTTTAAGTAGGTAAATACTAGCAAAATTTATAAAAAGGATAACAGGTACATAGCAAGAAAAAATTGAAAGATGAATGAAATTTGTAGGTATATTAAAGCACATAGGTAGCTCAGATTGATTGCAATGACAGCTTGAATGGTAGTTTAACAAAAATTAATAGGCACAATACAGCATATGGCTAGCACATAAAAAAAAAGACAGCAATGAACACAATGACAGTTGTTTGGATTAAGTACATAAAGATTGGGAGATTGGGTAACACTAGATACAAAGCAAATTTAAAGCTCAGTGTAGGAAACTATGAAAATGAAATTGGGTAATTTTTGGTTGTTTTCGAATGCGGCAAAAGTTTGACAGGTTTTCAATTCACTAGGGAGTGAGTTCCATAGACTAGGTCCCTTTATTTGCATAGTGTGTTTACACAGATTAAGTTCGACCCCTGGAGATATCAAAGATATATTTATTTCTGGTGTGGTGATAATGGGTCCTATTACATTTGTCCAGGGAGAGTTTCAGAGCATGGTTTGCATTTAAGAACAGGGTTTTGTAAATGTAGTTGACACAAGAGAATGTGTTAAGGGAGTTAATATTTCGCATGTTAAAGGATTTAAACAAGGGAGCTGAGTGTTGTTTGAAAGCAGAGTTTGTTATAATTCTGATAGCAGATTTTTACTGGGTGATGATGGGCTTGCAGTGGTAGACCCCCATGCACAGATACCATAATTATGATATGGATAGATTAGTGCATAATATAGTGAGAGGAGAGCAGAGTTAGGAATATCTGATTTTAGAGAGTATATCAATTGATTTAGAGACTTTCTTAGTTATGTGTTGAATGTGGGTGCTGAAGATGAGTCTCTTGTCTAGGAATAGGCCAAGAAACGTTCCATCATTTTTATTACCGATGTTAATGTTGTCTATCTGTAGCTGAATTGCATTCGATGATTTGCTTCCAAATAAGATGTAGTAGGTCTTTTCTATGTTTAGTATTAATTTGTTAGTTGACATACCTTACCTTGAGGTTACCTTGAGGTGCTTCCGGGGCTTAGCGTCCCCGCGGCCCGGTCGTCGACCAGGTCTCCTGGTTGCTGGACTGATCAACCAGGCTGTTGGACGCGGCTGCTCGCAGCCTGACATATGAGTCACAGCCTGGTTGATCAGGTATCCTTTGGAGGTGCTTATCCAGTTCTCTCTTGAACACTGTGAGGGGATTGCCAGTTATGCCCCTTATGTGTAGCGGAAGCGAGTTGAATAGTCTCGGGCCTCTGATGTTGATAGAATTCTCTCTCAGAGTACCTGATGCACCTCCGCTTTTTAACGGGGGTATTCTGCACATCCTGCCATGTCTTCTGGTCTCATGTGATGTTATTTCTGTGTGCAGGTTTGGGACCAGCCCCTCTAATATTTTCCACGTGTAAATTATTATGTATCTCTCCCGCCTGCGCTCAAGGGAGTACAGATTTAGGCTCTTTAGTCGGTCCCAATAGTTTAGGTGTTTTACTGAGTGGATTCTAGCAGTGAAGGATCTCTGCACGCTCTCCAGGTCAGCAATTTCTCCAGCTTTGAAAGGGGCTGTCATTGTGCAGCAGTACTCCACTCTAGAAAGCACAAGCGTTTTGAAAAGTGTCATCATCGGTATAGCATCTCTAGTGTGAAAAGTTCTTGTTATCCAACCTGTCATTTTTCTTGCAGTTGTGACGGCTACTTTATTGTGTTCTATAAAGGTAAGGTTTTCCGACATGAGTACACCCATATCCTTTACATTGCCTTTACGTTCTATGTTATGATTTGCCTGAGTTTTGTACGTGGTTTCCGTTTTTATATTTTCATTTTTTCCATAGCGCATGAGCTGGAACTTATCTTCGTTAAACACCATATTATTTTCTGTAGCCCATAGAAAGACCTGATCTACATCTGACTGGAGGTTTGCCGTGTCCTCTATGTTGCCTACTCTCATGAAGATCCTAGTGTCATCTGCAAAGGATGATACAGTGCTATAGGTTGTGTTCTTGTCTATGTCTAATATGAGGATGAGAAAAAGTACTGGAGCAAGCACAGTACCCTGGGGAACTGAGCGCTTCACGGTTGATGGGCTGGATTTTATTTTGTTGACTATTACACATTGGGTTCTGTTGGTCAGCAAATTGTAGATCCATCTGCCTATTTTTCCGGTAATTCCTTTTGAACGCATTTTATGTGCAATAACGCCATGGTCACATTTATCAAAAGCTTTTGCGAAATCTGTGTAAATTACATCAGCGTTTTGTTTGTCTTCCATAGCATCTAATGCCATATCATAGTGGTCCAGCAACTGCGACAGGCAAGAGCGCCCTGTTCTGAAACCATGTTGTCCAGGGTTATGGAGATGCTGTGATTCCATGTATTTTGTGATCTTACTTCTTAGCGCACTCAAAAATTTTTATAATGTGCGATGTTAGTGCTATCGGTCTGTAATTTTTTGCCTCTGCCTTATTTCCTCCTTTATGAAGTGGTGCTATCTCTGCTGTTTTTAGTATATCAGGACATCCATAAGTGGACTTTTTTAATTCATTATTCACAACATTGTTTAGTGTATGTGCGTTGGGGTCTGAATAGATGAGGATAGTATTATCAGCAAACAGTATAGGTTTAAGAATATTAGAGGCATTAGGCAGATCATTGATATATATAAGAAACAGAAGAGGTCCTAAGATGCTGCACTGTGGCACTCCAACGGTTATTGGTAGAGTGGAAGAGGTTGTATCATTGATGGTTACACATTGGTGTCTGTCACTAAGATAGGATCGGATATAGTCCAGGGCAAGGCCTCGGATTCCATAATGCTGGAGTTTAAGTAAGAGGTAGTTGTGATTAACAGTATCAAAGGCTTTTCTTAGGTCAATGAAAGAGTCCAATCGGAAACTCATTTTTGTGAAGGGCTGAGTAGATTATATCAAGGAGACTACTGATTGCATCATTGGTGCTCTTTTGGGACCGGAAGACAAACTGGCAGGGGCTGAGTATGTCGAATTTTACGAGGTAGGAATAGAGCTGTTTGTAGATAATTTTTTTCAAATATTTTTGATAGAATGGGTAGATTTGATATTGGTCTATAATTGTTTATGTCCGCCGGATTGCCTCCTTTATGGACTGACATTACTCTTGGTTTTTTTAATGATATCAGGGAAGGTATGACACTATGGATTTGTTCAACAGAAGAGCTATGGGTGGCGCAAGGGCATGGGAGGCGCTCTTGTATACAATGGACGGAATTTCACTGGTGTTCCCTGCCTTGGTTTTTAGTGAGTGTATGATGGACACAACATCTGCCGGGCTGACTGGTGAAAGGAGAAGAGAGTTTGGATCGCTGCATGAGAGATATGTGTTAATATGTGTTAATATGTGTCTGAGTCTGCGGGATTTTTCTGGCAAGATAATGACCAACCGATGAAAAGAAGCTATTAAATTTTGTTAATTTGTCCATAATGAATAAAATTCCTTACTGTCGATCTTTATATTAAGGAAAACATCTAAAAAATTTGGTATTGAGTTTTCGTTCAGATAAAGTTTCCAGTTACTATTTCTTAGTTATCATTTAATGTAGGTGGTCACTATTTTACTGTTATGTATAAAGAAATTTAACATTATACATTTATTATACAGAACAATTTAGAGGTTGCCTCATAATTATGTAAAATACATTGTGACAACTACTTGTTAATTAAAATCAAGATTTTTTTTTATAAATATGGTTTGTATATAATTAGTAGTGAATACCTACACAAAAGTAGAACACACTACATAAATATCTGCAATACACATTTTTTTTTAACAAGCTTAGGTATACACAGCAATGTGCTGCTATCCTATTATATATGAAAGATGTTATGATCTCAGCCTGCAGGAGAAACGAGTCTCCCCCTTTGAGAGTTATTCAACAAGCCTGACCTAACTAGAAAGTATAGGAAATATAGAGGCGATAACACAGATGTAAAATAGTTTGTTGGATTTAATGGACAATTTAAGATTATGGGCAGTAAATAAGGAAATAGATAAATGACTGGTTAGGAGATGTGGATATTTTGCTGGAAGCATGAGGCTCGCTTCTGGAGGGCTTTGAGCTCACTTGAGGCCAGACATCGCAGGGGGAAAGCCGCGCTCCGTTGAGCTCCCATCAGAAAGGAACCCCTAGTGATATATCTCCAAGAGAAGAGAAGTGTGCAGACGTCCCAGCTGTGGAATTGAGCTGGGGACATGTGGTCTGAAGTCCTGGACGGCAAGGAGTGTTTATTACGCCGCCCAGAGACATTTTCGTGGGCTGTGGAAGCGCCCTGACCAGGCTCCGTCAGAGGGAGGAGCGCCCTCGACGAGACAATCTGTGGTTTGTCTTTGGGGAAGAAGTTGCTGAGAACTTCGAAGCCAGCACAGAGGGAGTATTTGATGAGACTCCAAGGTAGTGGAGGAGAGGACCTCAAGCTGTGAGGCGAAACAGTGAAGGTGTGTGTCACGTGCTTCTGTAGAGGTGGTGAAGCACCATAGTTGCTCGAGGGAACTTCATGGTGTAGCAGCCAAGAGAGCTGTGGAGGAACCTAGCTGAAGGGTGAAGCACCATAGTTGCCAAAGGAAAACTTCATGGTAGCAGCCTGGAGGAGCTGCAGAGGATCCTGGTAGTTAAACCCGGAAGATCCTGAAGAGATCAGAGTAGTGAACTTCCAGATGTGGAAGGAAAGTTCTAAATGATCACTTGTAGGGAGCAGATAGAGTGTTTGTCTTTAGCGTGTAAGATGCAGTGAAAGGCGAGTGATAGTTTGCCATTTTGTACCAAGGAGTTTATACTGAAGTTTAGAGTTACAATCGTAGGCTGGATTACCTACAGATGTATGTGTTCTAGGACTGATAGAGTGATCGATTGATCATTGTTGTGTATCAAGGAACATTTATACTGATTATATATATATATATATATATATATATATATATATATATATATATATATATATATATATATTTATATATATATATATATATATATATATATATATATATATATATATATATAATTTTAGAACACTTTCCCACCAGGAGACTTGAACCCTAGCCAGCACAGAAGCCTTCCAGCAACTGGCATAACCGGTATGCCTTAACCCACTCCACCACCTGCTCAGACCCTTAAAAGAGATGGTAATTTCGGAGTATTTATACACTCCAAAGACCACCACCTCCCAAGAGCACTAGAGCAAGTGAGGGGTCATTTTTACGTTTTTTCATCAAGTCCCTGTTAATATGGGAGAACACTGTGTCTATGCTTAAGGCACAACTCTCCTAAACACGAGAGTGAAGTATACAACTTTAGAACACTTTCCCACCAGGAGACTCCGAAAATAAATACTCCGAAATTACCATCTCTTTTAAGGGTCTGAGCAGGTGGTGGAATGGGTTAAGGCGTACCTGTTATGCCAGTTGCTGGAAGGCTTCTGTGCTGGCTAGGGTTCGAGTCTCCTGGTGGGAAAGTGTTTTAAAGTTGTACACTTCACTCTCGTGTTTAGAAGAGTTGTGCCTTAAGCATAGACACAGTGTTCTCCCATATTAACAGGGACTTGATGAAAAAACGTAAAAATGACCCCTCACTTGCTCTAGTGCTCTTGGGAGGTGGTGGTCTTTGGAGTGTATAAATACTCCGAAATTACCATCTCTTTTAAGGGTCTGAGCAGGTGGTGGAGTAGGTTAAGGCGTACCTGTTATGCCAGTTGCTGGAAGGCTTCTGTGCTGGCTAGGGTTTGAGTCTCCTGGTGGGAAAGTGTTCTAAAGTTGTATACTTTACTCTCGTGTTTAGGAGAGTTGTGCCTTATATATATATATATATATATATATATATATATATATATATATATATATATATATATATATATATATAAATTATTAAATATGACCGAAAAAGTAAGATTAATAATTCTAACATGAATTTTCTCAATCTTTCGTACATTTCTTTTCACTGTTGGAGGTAAATCAAAAATCAATTCTCCAAAATTCATTTTTATTTCTAGTCTGACGCGACACGAGCGCGTTTCGTAAAACTTATTACATTTTCAAAGACTTTAGTTCACAAATACACAACTGAATAGAACTTACGCATCTCCGATTTTATATCTACATTTGAGTGAGGTGGAAGGGGTGATGTGGCATTAACACAAGACAGAACAAGATGTGGTATTAATAGGGTATTAATTTCATCAACACAAGACAGAACAAGAGTATTAATAGGGTATTAATTTCATCAACACAAGACAGAACACGAAACAATGGATATTGAATAGAAGTGTTTGTAGAAAGCCTATTGGTCCATATTTCTTGATGCTTCTATATTGGAGCGGAGTCTTGAGGTGGGTAGAATATAGTTGTGCAATAATTGGCTGTTGATTGCTGGTGTTGACTTCTTGATGTGTAGTGCCTCGCAAACGTCAAGCCGCCTGCTATCGCTGTATCTATCGATGATTTCTGTGTTGTTAAGTAGGATTTCTCTGGCGATGGTTTGGTTGTGGGAAGAGATTATATGTTCCTTAATGGAGCCCTGTTGCTTATGCATCGTTAAACGCCTAGAAAGAGATGTTGTTGTCTTGCCTATATACTGGGTTTTTTGGAGCTTACAGTCCCCAAGAGGGCATTTGAAGGCATAGACGACGTTAGTCTCTTTTAAAGTGTTCTGTTTTGTGTCTGGAGAGTTTCTCATGAGTAGGCTGGCCGTTTTTCTGGTTTTATAGTAAATCGTCAGTTGTATCCTCTGATTTTTGTCTGTAGGGATAACGTTTCTATTAACAATATCTTTCAGGACCCTTTCCTCCGTTTTATGAGCTGTGGAAAAGAAGTTCCTGTAAAATAGTCTAATAGGGGGTATAGGTGTTGTGTTAGTTGTCTCTTCAGAGGTTGCATGGCTTTTCACTTTCCTTCTTATGATGTCTTCGACGAAACCATTGGAGAAGCCGTTATTGACTAGGACCTGCGTTACCCTACAGAGTTCTTCTCTGTAGAAGAAGGAAAGAAGAAGAAGGAAAGTGAAAAGCCATGCAACCTCTGAAGAGACAACTAACACAACACCTATACCCCCTATTAGACTATTTTACAGGAACTTCTTTTCCACAGCTCATAAAACGGAGGAAAGGGTCCTGAAAGATATTGTTAATAGAAACGTTATCCCTACAGACAAAAATCAGAGGATACAACTGACGATTTACTATAAAACCAGAAAAACGGCCAGCCTACTCATGAGAAACTCTCCAGACACAAAACAGAACGCTTTAAAAGAGACTAACGTCGTCTATGCCTTCAAATGCCCTCTTGGGGACTGTAAGCTCCAAAAAAAACCAGTATATAGGCAAGACAACAACATCTCTTTCTAGGCGTTTAACGATGCATAAGCAACAGGGCTCCATTAAGGAACATATAATCTCTTCCCACAACCAAACCATCGCCAGAGAAATCCTAGTAAACAACACAGAAATCATCGATAGATACAGCGATAGCAGGCGGCTTGACGTTTGCGAGGCACTACACATCAAGAAGTCAACACCAGCAATCAACAGCCAATTATTGCACAACTATATTCTACCCACCTCAAGACTCCGCTCCAATATAGAAGCATCAAGAAATATGGACCAATAGGCTTTCTACAAACACTTCTATTCAATATCCATTGTTTCGTGTTCTGTCTTGTGTTGATGAAATTAATACCCTATTAATACTCTTGTTCTGTCTTGTGTTGATGAAATTAATACCCTATTAATACCACATCTTGTTCTGTCTTGTGTTAATGCCACATCACCCCTTCCACCTCACTCAAATGTAGATATAAAGTCGGAGATGCGTAAGTTCTATTCAGTTGTGTATTTGTGAACTAAAGTCTTTGAAAATGTAGTAAGTTTTACGAAACGCGCTCGTGTCGCGTCAGACTAGAAATAAAAATGAATTTTGGAGAATTGATTTTTGATTTACCTCCAACAGTGAAAAGAAATGTACGAAAGATTGAGAAAATTCGTGTTAGAATTATTAATCTTACTTTTTCGGTCATATTTAATAATATATGTCTACAGGAAAGACTGCTACCAAAATATACTAATATACATATATATATATATATATATATATATATATATATATATATATATATATATATATATGCGAACAAGCCTGAATGGTCCCCAGGACAATATGCAACTGAAAACTCACACCCCAGAAGTGACTCGAACCCATACTCCCAGGTGCAACGCAACTGGTATGTACAAGACGCCTTAATCCACTTGACCATCACGACCGGACATAATGAGGTGATAGCCGAGGCTATTTGAACCACCCCACCGCCGGCACTCGGATAGTAATCTTGGGCATAGCATTTTACCAAATCACCTCATTCTTTAGGGCACACGTGAGGAACACAAATGCGAACAAGCCTGAATGGTCCCCAGGACAATATGCAACTGAAAACTCACACCCCAGAAGTGACTCGAACCCATACTCCCAGGTGCAACGCAACTGGTATGTACAAGACGCCTTAATCCACTTGACCATCACGACCGGACATAATGAGGTGATAGCCGAGGCTATTTGAACCACCCCACCGCCGGCACTCGGATAGTAATCTTGGGCATAGCATTTTACCAAATCACCTCATTCTTTGGGGCACACGTGAGGAACACAAATGCATTTGTTCGCATTTGTGTTCCTCACGTGTGCCCCAAAGAATGAGGTGATTTGGTAAAATGCTATGCCCAAGATTACTATCCGAGTGCCGGCGGTGGGGTGGTTCAAATAGCCTCGGCTATCACCTCATTATGTCCGGTCGTGATGGTCAAGTGGATTAAGGCGTCTTGTACATACCAGTTGCGTTGCACCTGGGAGTATGGGTTCGAGTCACTTCTGGGGTGTGAGTTTTCAGTTATATATATATATATATATATATATATATATTATATATATATATATATATATATATATATATATATATATATATATATATATATATATATATATATATATATATATATATATATACTCTTGTTGATAGTGCAACAGTGTATGTAAACTTGATCTACTTGAGGAGGTTGATAATATCAGGTGGTAAATCAGAAGATAGGATACCACTTGATAAGCTGATGATGGTGTTGGAGAGCAACCTGATTGTAATAGTATAGAGTATAGGTTTCATTATTATTATATGTGTGTATGTATTGTGTATGTGCTAAGACAAAAGCTGATGGTAGCCTAGGCTATTTGCCCATCAGCCCGCTGGCACTCTGATGGTAATCTTGGGCATAGTATTTTATCAAATCACCTCATTCTTTGGGGCACATGTGAGGAACACATATGCGAACGAGCCTGAATGGTCCCCAGGCATACATGCAACTGAAAACTCACACCCCCAGAAGAGATTCGAACTCATACTGCCAGGAGCACTTTGCAACTGGTGTACAGGGCACGTAAGCCACTCGACCATCACTGTTGGGAAGAAAGCTTACTCTCTATTAATTGATTGATATTTAATTAATAGATTAATTTAAATTAATCGAAGGGCCACCCTATTTTGACTGAAGAGGGAAACAGATAAAGTTAAATGAAAAGGCCTGAAACACCAGTGTCTATAGATAAGAAATTATTAAAGATTATTCTTTAAACTTCAATGGGCTGTATAATATATTAATGTTCGAGAATAAATTTTCCGTCCTTCATAAAATGGGGGGTTAATACCAGAAGTAATCTACTCCCAGTACGCTTCATCGAGGCTGGTTCTTCCTCGAATAAAATTAGTAATTTCTACTAAATACTATATTAAGAAACATTAGATAAATTGATTAATGGTAAGATGATCATATGTTCATTAACCAAGAAATTATTCTCATTTGACTTTTATGAGGCTATCATATTACGTTAGATATCTCAAATCAAATAAACTAAATCTCTTCGACTGTTCTAGATTTTTCTCAATCAAAGAAATAATAGAAAAGGTTTCAGCTGCTTAGCTGTAATAGTGAACGGAGAGGTATAGGTGCAATGGCGTCATCTGCTACTTGCTGCAACACGTGAGTTTGAGCATGGCGTGGGAACATGAGGACCACGACCGCTTACAACACAAGCTGAAATTTCAACTGAATATACTAATTGTTTACACCTACTATCTAGTATCCTCACTATGCTATAAAAGGAATAAAATTAATTCCTTATGGACGTACTTATTGTTTGGGGAGGTCGCGAGGCATAACGATGGACAGTGCACAGTACAAGGATATATAGAGAGATCTCAAGATATAAACAATACTAAGGCACTTAACCTGCTGGTTGTCCACCGAAGCAATCCTAGATTGCTACTGGAGCAATTGCACGCTCCTAGGTCGATTAAATGCAAGGGCCTAACGTAGAATTGAAGGAAATTCGACTCTCCCGGGACGCACGATGTGATTATTGGCGTCGCTTGATAAGCACAATGGCGAATGGCGTGTCTCCCCCACCCTCCCTCAACTCGTCTCACGCATTCACAACAGAATTTAAAGATCACGGATAACTCTTTTCCGTGTAATTACTGATGTAATGCGTTAATGAGAACCGGGTTGCAATTATAAGGAATTAAATAATATCATTCTAGTTAAATGGTGTTAATCGAGAAATGGAGAGAAATTTTATTTCCTCCATAGCATTCGTCCGTAACAGATAAAACTGTTACTTGATAATAATCTCAGTTAATAACTCTCGGTTTTGGATTATTGGGAGCTATATTATCCGTAGTTAATTATAGTACGGAATACTGATAAATTTAGAGAACCACATTCAATTCTCAAACATATTGGTAATAAATATGTTTAGATGGAAATTATCTGACGCAATCCTGCCTCTCGATGTCGTGAGAATATTAGCAATATGCTCAGATAAAGAAATATTAATTTATGTTAACACTACCGTTAGTGGAATTAATAACTACTGTAATTAGTAGATAATAATGATGTATTATAATACAATGGTAGTGTGTTAGTGTTGGAAATTTCCAACATAACTCCGGGGGGGGGGGGGGAAACTCGGGTCGCAGTTCAATGTTGAGTACTGATGTACCTATCCCGAAGTTAATATTAGTGTTAGTACGTTAGTACACACATAACAGATGTTCCATAATTGTCAAGGACAGATAAGACTAAGTCTTGTAAAGGAACTCATGTTAAATGTAAAACATGGAATTGTGAATCATCTAAAGTTAATAACTACTAAAGCCTACAATGTACTCCATGACTGGTGTCGCGATGACGTGTAACGGTTATGTTACTGAGTCTTAAAGTTTTGTAAACTCATAGATGTCCTAGATGGAATAATATTATTGTTGATAGCCTACACAAACAAATTAATGATTAAATCATACAATTTAAGGTAACTGAGAATCCACTGTGAGGTGAATGTCTTGGGTCATTGTGACTTGTAACTGATTTGTTACTTGACATCACAACACAGCATCATCATGATTACTGAAACTGGATGGTAAATTATTTCCGCTTAGTCAGAGCTATAATAGGCTTGTAGTTTCCGTTTACATTGC
Organism: Procambarus clarkii; assembly: GCF_040958095.1. Classification (NCBI taxonomy): domain Eukaryota; kingdom Metazoa; phylum Arthropoda; class Malacostraca; order Decapoda; family Cambaridae; genus Procambarus; species Procambarus clarkii. The sequence goes on from NC_091159.1 coordinate 51,474,752, forward strand.
TGAGCAGCTGCTCTAGGTGGGCGGGTGCTCCGTGGATCAGAATTGTTGTCCTCGGAAACTGTAGGTGAAGTTGGTTCTGTTAAACACACTCATTCTGCTAATTCGAGAGGTACCAACTTCTCTAATGTTTTTAGGGTAGTAGTGCCTCGCCACAAAACCCGTACTACTCTCAGGATGCCTTGGTTATCTGGATGGATAGAGATAATTTTGCCTATAGGCCATTCTGACCTGGGTCCATCACTGTCAATCAACACTAGGTCTCCTGGTTTGAGTTGAACTTTATTATAGGGGCTCGAAGCTCCATAGTGGTACTCTCGTAGAGCTGTGAGGTACTCTCGAGTCCACACCTCATTCCACCTTTCAATTACTCTCGAGAGATGTTGGTAACTTTCCACTAAGTCACTCCTAGTCACATGGGAAGGGTCAACGGGATCCTCTTCTGCCAAAGGTATCAGAGGGCTCAGCAGGCCTCCATGTATTAAGTGTGAGGGATTCAGGGGTTCTCTCTGTGAGAAGTCATCTGATAGGTAAGTTAATGGGCGATTGTTGACTCGCGCCTCAATTTCCACGAAGAGTGTTTGGAGTTCAGAGAAACTAATTTTCTGTCGATGTAAGGTCTTCCTTAAACATTTCTTGACAGTCCCTATCATACGTTCGTAGAACCCACCTTGACAGGGGGCTCTGGGAGCTATAAATTTCCAGTGGCATTGTCGTCTCTGCATGACAGACTACACTTCTGGATGATTCCATATCTCTCATAGACAGGCTTCTCCTGCCACAAAATTTGAACCATTATCAGATATCATTAGTTTGGGACAGGATCTGCGAGCTGCAAATCTACGAAAAGCTTGGACGACGGCTTCGGCGCTCATGCCAGAAGTCACTTCTAGATGTACGCCTCGTGTAGTTGCACACGTGAAGAGGCAAATATAAGCTTTCACTGGTATCTTATCTGGAGTGCCAGTGAGAAGCAAGGCTCCTGTGTAATCGACACCAGTGGTCTCAAAGGGACGAAGATGGACTACTGTCTCCTTAGGGAGTGGTGGAGGTCCTGGGTAAGGACACACTTGAGCGTCGTATCTTTTGCAGATTACACAGAACTTAATGAGTGATTTGACAGTTTGACGACCTTGGGGAAGCCAATATTTCTGTCTCAAGTCGGTGAGAGTGTCCAACACTCCACCATGCAAAGTACCATATTGATGATATAAAACTAGAAGTTTTGTAATAATGTGGTGACGTGGTAAAAGGATCGGATTCTTTGTATCCAAATCAATTTCTGCATGAAGCAGACGTCCTCCACACCTTAATATATTATGAGTGTTGGTATCATGCCAGATACCTAGAGACTTGGTTAATTTATCTGGAAGATTTTCATATTCACTTCCATACGTTTCTTGTTGTGCACGTTTGATCCAGTAGAGGATAGGATTGGGAAACTTATGCCTGATACCTATCTTAGCAAGAAAGTCAAACACATGTGATGTCACTCTTAATAACTTACTCAAGTTGGAATAATTGTGAGGATTAATAGCTGAGATTCGATGAGGTTCTGGGTCTTTCATGGGAGTAGTGATATTTGTCACTATGATTTGTGGCTTCTGTTTGGGCCACTGACCACTAACAAGCCATGAAGGTCCATTAAACCACATCGAAGACTTGATTAGCTGTTTTAATGTTAACCCTCTTGATAAGTAATCTGCATGTCCTTAGTGGGGACATGTCTGAATTTATATCCAGCAGATAATTCAAGAATTTCCTTAACACGATTAATAACGTAGGGAGTTTTATTGTTGTTATTTCTTACCCATTGTAAGACTGCCTCATTGTCTGACCACACTACGATTTCACCAAAGTGGATATTATTGAGTGTCTTGGTCAGGCAATGAGCCAATCGTACTCCCACCAGCAATGCAGTTAACTCCATTTGAGGTAAAGATCTCTTCTTGATTGGAGCAACTCTCGCTTTAGATGTGAGTAAAAATGATTGTGCATTATTGACTAAGTAGGCTGCAGCGCCATACGCTTTGCCAGAGGCATCGCAAAAGACGTGCAAATTCGTGGGTAAGTTTTGTCCTGAAGCATTACGAGGAAATTTCAAAACACCTAATTGATTGAAATCCATTGCGAGTATCTGCCATTTATCTTGCAACTCAATTGGCAACGGATCATCCCATCCCATATGTTTCTGCCAGCATTCCTGCATGAGGAGTTTGCCCCCTTATTAATATAGGACTAAGTAAGCCTAAAGGGTCAAATGGTTGACTGACATACGAGAGTAATTTTCTCATGGTAAGGGTTGAATTATTGGTTTGTACTGATTTGACATTCATCATTCTATTGAGTTGTTGTTGAATTAATTGATGATACATGTTCAATTTATCTGGCTGTTTCTTCAGCCATATTATTGAGACTGTAATTGAGAGGCTGCCATGAAATAATTAACTGGAAGTTGTGGATGATTCAACTTCCATGGCAGTCTCACCCAGTACTGTTTGTCTTTATAGACAACTGTGTCCAGATATTGCTGGTAAGTCCACGTATCATCAGGGCTTGGTTTATCAGGGACAATACCTAAAGTGTCTAAATCCCACAGACGATGTACAGGTGGATCGGACTCATTATCTTCAGATATTTCTCTGAACTGTAGGGGCGACTGTTCCAAGCCTAGTCACGCCACTATTGAATTGTTAGTTTGTTTGTTGGTTGACGCTGATTTTTGTTGGAAAAGCACCGGTCCAGTGAGCAATTTGCCTCCAGCAGATGACAAGAAATTTATTCCGTGTTGTCTGGTGCATCCTGTTATAAATTTATAATAGTCAGCGCTTATTAGGATACCAACATCTGTGAGGCAGTCAGAATTCATTTTGCGATCTGCTAGCCTCATGCGGTTACATTTGAGATATCTCGCAGTGCGAGCTAGTCCTGTGACCTGCAGGTCTGAAGGAAGTTTATCTACTACTACCTATTGTATTGGACTAGTGGAAGATTCAAGTCTCACTAACACCTTGACTACTTGGTATTCTCGAGGTCCACTAGTAGTCAAGAACCCAGAAATATTCAATCTCACACTTTTGGCAGGTTTTAATTTCAACTGCTCGACTAATTGTTGTGTATAAGACAATGATGTACACCTTTGTTGCATCTACTGCACTACACATTTACTAGGATCATGAGAACCCATGCACTTGGTGCATCTGTGTAATTTTTGTAACCGTTTAATCCTGGTATTAAAGTTAGGATAAACATTGCATTTGTAGGTGACATGTTCTTGATCACAGAACAGACACTTTCTCTCTCTCTCTCTGGCTGAGTTTGTCCTTTTAGTAGAGACAACAGTTGTAGCGTCAGAGCGAAATACAGAATAAATACCTACACTACCACTTCTTTTTCTAGTGGATGGAGTAGTCCTAGATTTGGATTTATTGGACTTATTGAAAGTCGATTTGGGTTTGACTGAGTTGTCAAGGTTAGGTTGTTTAGCCTAAGGTTTAATCTTATCACGAGTCTTCAATCTGTTAACCGTTATTCTCAGTCCCTTGAATATTTGCTCGAGAGTGAGAAACTCGGTTTTATAGTGTGAGCAGATTTCTGCTAAGATATTTCGAGGTAATTTCCTCTGTAAAAGTAACTTAATTGACCATTCTGAGGCTGGTATATCAACTTTAGTACCTAAGGCTTTAACTAGAGACTCTACTTCTAGCCTGAAGCTTTGAAGTGAGTCTGGTCAGTTACTTGGTGCATTCAGATCCAGCAACTGGTAATACAAGTTAACTATACTCAACTCCTTGTTGCAATAGTTCAACTTTAGTAGTTTTATAGCTTCCTCATAATTACTCTCAGCGAAAGCTAGGTTATTTATGACCTTTTTAGCCTCCTCTTTGAGAAGACTAATCAGGTAAGAGAAAATAGAAACTCTGTCATGAGAAGATTTTTTATGTATATGAACTTCAAATGAAGTTCAAAATGTGCCCCAATTTTCTTCATCCAGCCCTGCAAATGTAGGTAAGTCTAAAGTAGGTAGACGAACCTCAGGTAATTGATTACTGGATTGAGACATAGTATTATTTGCATTAGATTTATGTTGTTTTACTATATTGGATAGTATGTCAAGTTTATCTTGGGTCTCATCTTCATACTGGGAAATTTCTGCTAGAATTTGATCTATTTCATCAGGATTAGTTTCAGTTGCATTCAGTAGGTTGAGATAAGACTAGCTTGTAAATCTGACTTGATCAAATATGAGAACAGCTACTCTCAATGATGTTTCTAGTTGATAGTAATCAATGGGAGTTGCTTTAGAGAAAGTATCAGACTTATTAATTAGTCTGGTTAAATGACCTTTAAGGCCAATATAGGTTCTCCTTAATTGTTCAGGAGTAGCCATGGTGGCTTTAAGTCCAAGTTTCATAGGACTTGAATAAGTATTACTAATGAAGCTGGGGTACTTGCTCATTAGTTGACAAGTAATATTGAATATAGCCTAAATTAATTTGGCTAAATTACACTCTACCTCACTCGAGGTTAAATGTACCTACCTAACAATAAGTAGCTAAGGATTTTGAGCAGTGTTTGAATATCACCATTAACTTTCTTCCGGCTAGCTCTTCTTTATCACCATTAGATGTAATAGTGATCATTCAGCAGCACTAAAAATTCATACACACAAATAATTGATATGGATATACTCTAATCAGAGTTACTATAAAGTTTGAATCCCACCCTTGGTAGGGTCAGCAAAAGAAGGAATAATGTATGCACTACTGACTAGTCCAAGACTAGTTGTAAGAATTTCTTCCTAAGAAACATCTAATTTATTTAGTCTGCATTTGTGCAAAACTCAGCACAACCACAGCCTAAATTCCTACCTAATAAAGGTTGGCATAAATTAATTTATGGTGCAATAGTGTGAATATATAGTTGTGCTGTGTTTTTGGGTTTTTTAGATTTTAGTTTATATAAAGGTGCACTTGCACACACACAGGTGAAAATACAGATATGTGCAGTTAATTTTGACTTGCTAGCCACAGCCTTTTATGGTGGTTGATTGTGTTGACCAACTTGTCAACTACATGTGACCTAGACTCACCTGACAGGTGTACACCATCTCTTGCCAGGTTTTGCCTGCATGATCTGGCTGTAAATTGAATGTAAGTGGCATCCAATCGAACTCTTTTCCTCAGTCGAAAGTTTATATATTTGGCAACCCTTTGGTAATATTCTAGACTCACTCCCCAACGATTATTATTGGTTAGTTGGCGAGGTTCCACCAATGTGAACACTACTGAACTGCTAACAAGTTTAAATGAGGAAATTATTGTTTTAATCCTTACACTGCTCAGGGGTCCTGGGGACATTTACACCCCTGTGCGCAAGAAAAAAAAGTTCAAAATTTTTTTTTCGTCTTCTAAACATGTTAATTTGAGTCTCCTGAGCACGGGAAAAATAATAAAAAAATTCTATTATACATACCAATGACACAATTGAACCGAGAAGTTGGCCGATGACGTCACAGAACGTGAGCACTCAAGAGTGCTGCGTCAGCCAGCCGTCACTCACCGCCTCTCACGCGACCCGAGTTGCCGCGAATTTATTTTCGCGGAATTATTTACAGTATTCTTGGGTCATTTTACACAATGTTTTTTAGCTCGTATTGTTCCAATTATTAGCAATAGACGTTGTATTATAATAAAAATGGTATAAACTCACTAGGCGCTCACATATTAGAGTCACAACTATGCCCACCAAAATGGTATAATTTACAGGAAATATTCAATGTATGTGGGGGTTTTTCAATATAAACACAAAAAATAACTTTATATGTACATTTATTTACCAAAGAATTATACATTTAGTACTCCTGGAGACTGTGATAGTGTGCGAAACAGTCGATATGGCACAGAGGGACAGCACACGCTTCGCACCATGTCAACACAAATTTACGTTTCTGTGGCCTCAATTTGGCACTGGAACACACAACACACCGACGCTGGCCTGCTGTACGAGCTCCAGTTGGTGGTAATTTCTTGATTTGGTGTATCAGAAAGGCCTCCCTGTAAGCGAGCCTGGGTGCAGGAGCATGGTTCAATATTGGGTCTCGAATGGGTCTTTGTATGCCAGGTGTGTCCTTGCCAAATTTACCTAGCAACTGTTTCACAACTTGAAAACTAAACGACCGGAAAAATGGTTTTCTACCTGTCTTCACAAGAAACATGTTGTAACTGTTCAGCAATGTTACGTCAATAAGGTGGAAAATCATTTTCTTTGTCCACTTCACTGTTTTACGTACACACTCTACAGCAGCCACCATCATGTCACATTTATCAACTAAACGCATGTTGATGTTGTAGTCCATCACACAATCTGGCTTATATATTATTTGCTTTGTTGTTCTGTTCACCTTGCCACTGTCCACTATTGTACCAGGGTGAATGGTGGTCAACATGTTCACTTCACGTCTGTCTTTCCACTGCACTGAAAGCATTGCACCACTTTTTCTTACCTCGCAATCACCTACTTGCATAGCAGTGTCAAACACAGGCATTTCCTTTCGTTTTGGCTTTACTGTTCCACACACTCCAGTCTTATTATCAAGCAAGAATTTCGTTAGCAAGGGACTGGTATAATAGTTATCTGTGTACAATATGTGGCCCTTGTTCAGATATGGTGCAAGCAGTGACTTCACCACACTACCTGAGAAGCCATGTTCGTCATTAGCAGGAATATCTACATTTGTGGCTGAATAAAGTATCATGTGTAACACCATTCCTGATTCACAGTCACAAAGCACAAAGAATTTCAGTCCAAATCGGTGACGTTTTGAGGGAATATACTGCTTGAAGGCAGCACGTCCTTTGAAAAGCACAAGGGATTCATCAATAACCAGCTTCTGAGCTGGTACGTAGTAATCTCGGTACTTTCCAATCAGGTCATTTAGCACGTGCCTCACCCTCCAAAGCCTATCATCCTGTGTCTCGTCTGCATTATTTGCAAAATGAATGCACCGTAGGATCAATAGAAATCTGTCTCGGGACATATATTTCCCGAACAATGGTGTTGGAACAGCGTTGTCTTTGCTCCAATAATCTGAAATTACGTGTTTCACACAATGTTTCATCAACATGCAAATTGCGAAAAACACATACAGTTCACCAACAGTTCTCTTTCCAACGCTGTAGTCGTGAAAATTCTGAAACTTCCTCACCTTCAATGAGATCGGCCGCAAGTCTGTCTGTTTCGTGAACAAAGTGTTCCATGAGCGGCTCATCGAAATATGCAGTAAAGAAGTCCATTTCACACATTTCGTCACCATTATCAGGGAAAAGATCTGTAATTCCCACATCTCAGTTGTCAAAGTCGGGAATTTGTGGAACAAAATCTTCCCCATCACTCCACACACACAAACCTGCTGCTGTCCGAGAGCCATTAGCTGCACCACGGCGAGGAATCCGGGGACCAGGAGCTGAAGCAGGCATTGTAACAGTAGGGGCAGGAACGGTAGATGAGGGAAAAGATTTGGAACATGAGGGAATTTGTTCCTCATTGTCGCCATATTGTCCCATGCGGCGGCGCTTGGCTAGGCGGGCAGGTGATGCGGCGAAACTTGTACTGGCACTAGCAGACGGGGTAAAACTATTCTCCGATTCTTCATCACTAAAAACTGAGAAAGATTCACTGGTTTCAGACTCGTCGATCGTATCATAAACGTGCAATGGAACAGATGAACGACGTGCTTGAGCACGAGGTCGTGTTGAGTAGTAGCCTCGTGAGGCATCCTCACCCTCGTGGCACCCACATGTTCACCCTCACTATCCGTTGTTTCGATTTCTTCTGGCTGGGTATAATCTTTATCTATATCTGAGTCGTCAATATCAGATTCGTCAACGTCCTTGAACAATTCATCTGGAATTTCGTCTTCAGTCAAAGACTGCGCGGCATGGTGTGCTGAGCGAGGTCGCACGCTGGGTCGTGATGCGCTCGCCATGGTGTCTGGCCACTAACTAAAACAAAGCCTGTGAAACAAAGGAGGCCTGCTCTAGATTTTTTTTCAAAATGGCGTTTGTTCACAATCGCCGCCCCTGGCTACGGTATGGGTGACCCCTTTACACCGCGGGACGTTTGAATCGTGCCTGGCACCCTTTGGCGTATATATACGCCATGCGCACGGTGGGACATGTTACTCATGGCGTATATATACGCCATGCACAGTTTAAGGGGTAATAAATTTAATAGAATGTGGGGGGCAACTCTGTTTGGTCAATGCATGCAATGCACAAGATCTCTTAATTGTGTCTGGAAGAGACTTAAAAACCAAATTTGGATAGTGCGCATTATATTTTTGCTTCCTCGTAATTGAAGCTACAACTGGGGGATGGTCGATCATCTCTACTGGGTAGGAAGTCTGTCCCAACTGCAACCTGCAGTTCCTAGCCCCTTTTTGAGCAGACAAGGAATAATCAAATCGCGACAGAAAATCAGTCCCCATTAAGATGTGACCCGGAAAATCAAGGTTCTCTACGATCGTACAGGTGTGAGGCTGCAATTCCCCATCAATCTCAAAATTAATTGTACCTTGACCTACGATCTCAATCTTTTCCCCATTGACCGCTGTTAACGTCTTTGCGCTACGTTTAAGACGTGCATGCATACTTAAAATTGCTGAAGGCTGACTTTTTAATTACAGTTCCCTGGCTTCCTGTATCAACAAAAGCTGTCAATCTTACACTTTCCACTTTCACCTCAAACGTAGGCCTACCATCACTAGGGGCCTTCTTTCATTCTTTCGTAGTAGTGACTTTACAGTCCCTCTGTAAATGTCCGCGCTTCCTGCAGGAGTAACACCACTGCGGGTCCCTGTTGGGACCTCACACAGGGTGGCTCGAACGTGCAGCTGAGGGCTGCTTCCCGCTTGACGAACCCGCGCCACAGTTACTCGGCTTGGCCCCTCTCGTCTTTACTTAACGCCTCTACGTATGGTGACAACTGAGTGCCTGGCGCCTCCGTGCGCATCTGTCTGTCTAAGGCTGTGGCGGCCTGTTGGACTAGTTCCTTATAACTCTCAAACGCTCCCTCTGCAACTAAAAATGGCCCCATAGCAGAAGGTAACGTTTTGCAGAACAATTGTTTGGCAAAGCGCTCTGCCTGACTCGAATTTAACCCCAGTTCCGTAGTGAGATCGTCAACTATACTCTTCAATAACGTCCCGAAATCTTTGATAGTGCTGCGGTCATTCTTCTTAAGCGACTGCAGGTAAATCTGAGCCTCATCTTCTGACACCTTTTCCTTAAATCTGTCCCTAATCGCTTGGACAAACTGAGGCGAAGTCGTCAGGTGCTGAAACTCTGTCCATCTCGCCAGTAGACCGGCTACGTCCACGCAAGCCCCCAAAGCGAGAGTAATCTTTAAACTGCAGTCTCCGTGGTGTAGTTACTGCAGTCTCCGTGGTGTAGTGGTAAGACACTCGCCTGGCGTTCCGCGAGCGCTGTGTCATGGGTTCGTATCCTGGCCGGGGAGGATTTACTGGGCGCAATTCCTTAACTGTAGCCTCTGTTTAACGCAACAGTAAAATGTGTACTTGGATGAAAAAACGATTCTTCGCGGCAGGGGATCGTATTCCAGGGACCATAGGATTAAGGACTTGCCCGAAACGCTACGCGTACTAGTGGCTGTACAAGAATGTAACAACTCTTGTATATATCTAAAAAAAACTATCCTCCGGGACAGCCTCCAGCATCGCACTAATCAGCCACAGCCAGTCTTCTACCTGGCGGTTGCGTTCCACCTTATTAAGCGGCAACTCCGTGCCTCTGAGTGTCGGCAGAGTCAACTTGGGAATCAGACTCATAATTCCCTGTGTGACGCAGGGCTACTGGAAGTGGCTGGGCCCTGGGGCTGGGGTATGGATTGAGGTTGGGGTTGAGGTATGGTGTGGGTGGCCTGGGGTTGGGGTATGGATTGAGGTTGGGAGTGGGGTTGGGGTTGAGGTATGGTGTGGGTGGTCTCAGGTTGGGGTATGGATTGAGGTTGGGGTTGAAGTATGGTGTGGGTGGACTGGGGTTGGGGAATGGATTGAGGTTGGGAGTGGGGTTGGGGTTGAGGTATGGTGTGGGTGGTCTCGGGTTGGGGTATGGATTGAGGTTGGGGTTGGGGTTGAGGTATGGTGTGGGTGGCCTGGGATTGGGGTATGGATTGAGGTTGGGGTTGAGGTATGGTGTAGGTTGTCTCGGGTTGGGGTATGGATTGAGGTTGAGGTTGAGGTATGGTGTGGGTGGCCTGGGGTTGGGGTTGAGGAATGGTGTGGGTGGCCTGGGGTTGGGGTTGAGGTATGGTGTGGGTGGCCTGGGGTTGAGGTATGGTGTGGGTGGCCTGGGGTTGGGGTTGAGGTATGGTGTGGGTGGTCTGGGGTTGGGGTTGAGGTATGGTGTGGGTGGCCTGGAGTTGGGGTTGAGGTATGGTGTGGGTGGCCTGGGGTTGGGGTTGAGGTATGGTGTGGGTGGCCTGGGGTTGGGGTTGAGGTATGGTGTGGGTGGCCTGGGGTTGGGGTATGGATTGAGGTTGGGGTTGGGGCTGAGGTATGGTGTGGGTAGGCTGGGGTTGGAATGGGTATGGGGTGGCCTGGGGTTGGAATGGGTATGGAGTGGCCTGTTGGAATGGATATGGGGTGGCCTGGGGTTGGGGGAAGGTTTGATATAGGAATGGAGGTTGGGGTTGGTATAGGAAATGAGGATGGGGTTGGTATGGGAATTGAGGATGGGGTTGGTATAGGAGTTGGGGTTATTGTAGTGACGGATGAGGTATACTTAGGTGTTGTGGTATTGGTGTTATGTGGGGTAGTTCCTGCTGTTGGTGTGGCTGTTCATGTTCCCGTTGAACAGGTTGCTGGTGATGTTCTCTACCGAACGAAGTGGGACGTCCTACCGTACTAACTGAAGCCCTCTGTCCAGCTCCCTGTCTGCCCTGTTGGTATGGCGTCGATGTTGTCTGTGGGGGAACCCAAGACGGCTCCCCCCACTCTTGGGACGAATCTTTGCGAGACTCCCCACTCATGTCGATAATCGTATCTGTACTGGAATGGGAAGATACTCTCGACTGCCCAGTCCCATGCAGAACCCGTGACCCTGTCGCCTCAGTCCCACTGACCCCACCTGTGACGTCAGCTAAGCTACCTGAACGGTCCCCCGTGGTGTCGGAAGAGGAGCTGTCCTCTACACTTTCACTCCCACTGGTCCTCACTGACTGGTCACTGTCTTGGTTAATCATTTCCTGTGATTCCTGGTGTGCCATGTCTCTTGTAACTACCCTTTAATACACCCTCGACCCGGACTCGCTACAACCACACTACTACAACAACGCTACTTTACTGCAGTCTCCGTGGTGTAGTGGTAAGACACTCGCCTGGCGTTCCGCGAGCGCTAAGTCATGGGTTCGTATCCTGGCCGGGGAGGATTTACTGGGCGCAATTCCTTAACTGTAGCCTCTGTTTAACACAACAGTAAAATGTGTACTTGGATGAAAAAACGATTCTTCGCGGCAGGGAATCGTATTCCAGGGACCCTTAGGATTAAGGACTTGCCCGAAACGCTACGTGTACTAGTGGCTGTACAAGAATGTAACAACTCTTGTATATATCTCAAAAAAAAAAAAAAAAAAAAAAAAAAAAAAAAAAAAAAAACACGTGATCTTACACAAATAAAAACACAACTCTTTTCCAAGAGAATACCAACGAAATTCCCAAAATTAGAAAATTCACCGATTAATCGAGCGAATCGTTGAAGTGAATTCAATGAATGAACGTCTGCCCCACACTCATGTCTGACCGTTTAATAACCCTCAGTTCTATTACTGAAAGCAAAGTCCTTTACGTTAAAAATTTAAAGAATCGAATTTATATAAAACAATTAAAATGATAACAGTAACTAATGCGCTGCACTCGTGATGGATTAATAAAGAATATTTACTGTACTTGAACACTAGACGCACTTGAAGTGAACAGCGTGGCCACTGATGACTGATGGAGTGGGACCAGCTGCGCTGAAAAAAAACCCAAAGTCCCGCACTTTTTCGCTTAAACACTTAAAAATCAATGTTTTTATTCTGAAGGAAAATAACTAGTTTTACGTTAATAAACCGTTCTAGAGATTAATATAGACTCCCAGGACATATATGTGCTTTCCAAAATTGAATTTTCATAAATAAACTGCGTTTTTACTCAAATGCTGGACTCTGCCAATTTTTCTGCACCCGGAAAAAGTCTATCACCCCAAATATCGCAAAATTCCCTTAATTCACAAAACTGGGTTTCTCGTTCCCAGATATAAATACCCTGTTATTTAATACTGACGCTGTATACAAAACAAAACTGACATCTCGGGCGGTTTCAACACTCATTAATTCGAATTTTCGTCAAAATCCAAGGTTTTCACCTCAAATGGACTGACAAAAAACAACATGATTTTCTCGAAAAATAACTAAATTCGGCAAAAATGTAATTATCACTGTTTAATGCCTAAGAACAGAATTACGTCCCTTGCACGCACTAGAGGGTAATACTGACCCTAGAATATACACGAAACATGAAAATTCGAATTTTCGCCAAAAAGTCCGATTCTAGCCCAAGCTGGACTTGGAAAACTTTCCACCTACGTTTCTACCAAAAAAATTCTGTCTAAAAACGCAATTCTACCATTTTACTGGTAAACTAGAATAATATCACTCGCATCAACTGGGGAATCCTAATGATACCCAGATCATATACGTTACTCGCGAATACCAATTAATTAAAGTTAACGACTTTCCGACGTTGACTTAGCCGAAAACTTATCCCAAAATACTTAGAAATATTCCACGAACTCTATTAAACATTTACAACGAAAATTACTATCCCTTAACAAACTCCTTCACTAACTATAGTGACCGACATATAGCCCTAAGTCCAGAGGATTAACTACATTCTAGAAACAACGCCTCTGACTTAGACTAATACAAGGGAATAGCAAACCTTAAGGTACGGACTTAGCCTAATGTACAAGAAAATACTAAACACTTGGGAAAATTTTTAACCGGGGATTGAATTTAGGGGAAACAAAAATTGTCAATCTCTAGAATACGCCAATAAAAGGAATTACTTTACATAAATTTAATTATACTTAATAATTCGACGATACACTCGATGTAATCCTATAATCGCTCCTACCGGCTCGCCATACTTCCACTAAGTGTACGATCACTTAGTCGTTGAATCGCTGCTAGGTAGTTTACTAGTCCGTCCCTCAGAGGCCGCAATGCCCTTCATGGATTTACGTTTTTCCTAGCGTTTTGGGTCGTCTAACAACGCCCTCGGATAAATCTCCTGGCGTTCCACAGATAAATCCGCCCAGACAGCCCACAAGGAACTGCTGTTGAGAGTATGGTGGCTCCCAACACCTCTGAATCATTTGCAATGGGTCGAGTAAGGTACTCAGTCCAATTAACTCAGAGCGGTCTCCTTAGCCAATAAATCTTAACAGCCTAACTTACTAGCTATTCCTTAATCGTATCAGCCCGCACGACCCCAAGATTCACCAATCCCCACTCAACCGCACTGTTGTGAGGCTGTGTTATGATCTCAGCCTGCAGGAGAAACGAGTCTCCCTCCTTGAGAGTTATTCATCAAGCCTGACCTGATTAAAAGGTCTAGCAAATATTGAGGTGATAACCCATATGTAAAATGGTTGCTTGGATATGTATAACAGTTTGAGATTATGGGCAATGAAGAAGAAAACGGATAAATGACTGGCTAGGAGATGTGGACATTTTGCTGGAGGCGTGAGGCTCGCTTCCGGAGGACCTTGACCTCACTTGAGTGCCAGACATCGCAGGGAAAAGCTGCGCTCCATGAGCTCCCGCCAGAAGGGAACCCCTAGTGATATATCTCTAAGAGAAGAGAAGTGTGCAGACGTGCCAGCTGTGGAATTGAGCTGAGAACGTTGTGGTGTCAAGTCTTGGACGGCGAGGAGAGTTTAATAAGCTGCTCAGAGGCATTTTCGTGGGCTGTGTGGAGCGCCCTGACCAGACGCCGTCAGAGGGAAAGCGCCCTCGATCAGTTAATCTGTGGTAAGCACGATATACGTCAGTTCATAGTGATTGCTTGTAGTTGGTCGTGTGCCCAGCGACAGTAGCAATGTTTATTTATAAGTTAGACATGTTTTAATAAGGCAGAAAGCCTGAAATAGAGTGAAGAGGGAGGAGCACGGAACGGCGTCCGTCCCCTCTGAGCTCTGACCGACGACTGAGGGAGCCCGGCTCCTGTCGGAGGAAGACCCTCCCAGTGAGTGAGGACCGCCGCCAGGCGAGGTGGGGTATGGACCCGCCCAAAACGGGGGAGTCCACTCTCACTGTATGTAGAGGACAGATAGAGGTTTGAGGCAAGCATATTGTGTGGTTATTTTTGTTTATGTGTTAAAGGGGAACATTTTATTGGAGTGTCGATGGGTTGCAGGTTTGTCTTTGGGGAAGAAGTTGCTGAGAACTTCGAAGCCAGCATAAATGAAGTAATTGATGAGACTACAAGGTAGTGAAGCAGAGGACCTCGAGCTGTGAGGAGAAGCAGTGAAGAGGAGTGTCACGTGCTTCTGTAGAGGTGGTGTAGCAGCCAAGAGAGCTGTGGAGGAACCTAGCAGAAGTAGTAGAGCACCATAGTTGCTCAAGGAAACTTCTTGATAGCAGCCTGGAGGAGCTGCAGAGGATCCTGGTAGTGAAGCCCGGAAGAACCTGAAGATATCAGGGTAGTGAACTTCCAGAGGTGGAAGGGGAAGTTCTGGTCGATTACTTGTAGGGAGTTGATAGTGTTTGGTTGTCAGTGGCGTGCAAGACGCAGTGAGAGGTGAGTGATTGTTGGTATTCTGATGTCAAGGAGTGTTTTATACTGAAGTTTAGAGTTACAGTCGTAGGCTGGATTACCTACAGATGTACGCGTTCCAGGACTGACAGTGATCGATTGATCATTGTTGTGCATCAATGAACATTTATACTGATATATGTTATTGCATTCAAATGCTGATGTTCTATATATATATTATCTTGCTGATAGTGCAACAGTGTATGTAGACTTGATCAACTTGAGGAGGTTAATAGTATCAGGTGGTGAACCAGGAGATAGGATACCACTTGATAAGCTGATGATAGAGTTCTGATGGTGTTGGAGTGCAACCTGATTGTAATATTATAGAGTATAGGATTCATTATTATTATATGTGTGTATGTATTGTGTATGTGCTTTGTCCAGTAAATGTATCACAATTTGCTGGTGTTTGCCTTTGTCCTAGTGAGGCTTCCCAGGAGGTAGTAAAGAAGGAGAGAGAGAGAGAGAAAGAACCAAGAACCACTGCCGTGGACAGGGTAAAAGGTAATACTAATAAGTCAAAAGGGGATTGAGGAGATCATATCACCTAAGGAGAGAGTGGGGAGTCACAGCGGCTCGAGTGGGCGTGTGTACGTGACAACGAGGCTGAGTGTTGGAGCCGCATCCCCTAAACATGTGACGTGGAGCCCCTCTCCAAGAGCTAGAAGCGCCTGGTGTGATCTCCTAGTGAAGTGAAGTATAAGCACTCTACCGAGTTGTGGGTTGGGTTGTCCGTAGAGAAGGATCAACGACGACAACACAACCAACCCACGACTACAATAACTGCTAATCCTGGCCCGCGGCTGTCCTCCCTAGCATCTATGCACGTGTCCGAATGGCTAGACGCGTGAGCCTTTCAACAATTTCAAACAAAATTGTTGAAACCACCGCTGTGCACCATTATAACACGGGGGGGGGGGTGTTCGTTCTTTACTTTGTCTTTGTAACTTCGTCCTCTCTTTACCCGTATTCTACTTTAGATCTCCATACCAAGGGACTCCAAACTTGTACTTGAGCCGACCCCACGCCACATGGTCTTAAGACGATTGACCGACTTAAGATTCTACAACCCAGTATGACGTGAAATAGACTTCTAGCAAAGCTCTAGAGTCGCCTCCCACGTGGTACAGACCAAGTCACATAAATTACACAAAAATGGAAATTAATAAAAAAGACAATTTAATAGCTAAATGGTTTATTCAAAAACTAAACAAAATCTAAATTATTTCACTCCCTAACCTGAACACTCCCTGACTTGACCATACTGGCAATGAATAGACCTATTCCCTATAACAACTCTGAGCAAACTTTACCTTTTTGGTGACCAGCTAGATGTTTGTGCTAAGATCTTGGGGAGAGGTGGAGTGGACACCTGTCCCGGGTTGCTCCGGATACCACACTGTCCTCTCTCTGATGCTCCTCTATCCAGGAGCCCAGAGCAGGGTATCCTTCCGCCATAGTTTTACCAAGTTACTAGCAAGGCTAGTAAGCCTTGCTAGTAACAACTACCTCTGTTGCACTGAATGATCCAGATTGGTTTAATTATTTTAACTGAAGTTAATTACACAAGTATCTTAGGGAAGAGCTATTCCCAATTACAAAATGGCTATTTGACCTTTGAGAAATAGTGGCCATGGAAACTCTGCTGACCTGTGACCTCAGGTCGTCCAAATTCTTCCGTGCCGAGGTCTAGTCCTGGCTCGTGATGTCACTGATGGTGACTTAACTCATTCTCCTAATAATTAGAATCCTCTTGATATTATAACCAGTAATATTATACAATTTGAATGAAGACTAATTCCTCTAAATAAGTGAATTTTGTAAAATAATTCATTATACGAAACTGAACAAAGGCGCCAGTTATCTTCACCGCCAATCCCCCAGGGGATGCGACCTTGCTGGGTCAGGTCCCCACGTGGGTCCAGCTTCCCATTCTCCCATGTGTAAATAAAACATTCTAGATCATTCCTACAACAGCTAGTTTGTTACAGTATTTTCATTTTATATTTCATGCAGTGAAAAAATGAAATCAACCTTCAGTTAATTTAATTTTTTCTTAAGGGGCCGGGAGGGATGTTACGAATCTTACAGTGATTCTAACATTATCATGATTGTCATAATACTTTTATTGTTCTGTTCTATAATTAGTATAGTATCCAGTTGTGTATCCACTTGACATGTATGATTATAGACTATTGTATGATGTATATTGTAGCATGCTGTGGTGTGCCTAAGTTGCATTATATTTTATTAGGCTTGTGCAAGTTATTTCCTGTTGGAGGGAGTGTGGTTTCTTCCGTGTGGGGGGATGACCATATTTGGATGTGTCCAGAGTGTGGGCTTGTAGTCAAGCTAGCATTTATATTTTCAACATTGATCAATTGCTATTATTGTTTGCCATTAAATTCTAGTGAATAATGTAACAGTATTATATACTCTCAAGATTACTAATTATTTAGTTCTTAGTACTACACTTTGTTAGTAGAGTTTTACAAGAGTTCATGTTGATGCTTAGTTGATGTGGTAGGATGCCTGCTTTGCGTCCATGTATCCAAGGTAAGTCAGGGGATATTGTTTATTTAGCTTATTACTCAGTTAATTTTCTTGGTATGACTAATTGTGCTACACCATTTATTCATTCATGTGTTTTAAGCAATGGTCTGTGTTTACTAAGGATTTTTCTTTGATATTATTGCATGCTGAAGAATATTTCTGGCTGTTATATTTTTACCATTTATATATTGTTATGTTTTGTCACCCTTAGCATAGTTATATTGTTTTCCCGTTTATGCAGTGTTTTATTCTTTCCCTTGACACAATTTGTCAAGGCCGAATAGCAATGGGGACAAGATTTTGGTAAACCATTTAGAAAGCTTGTAAGAAATGGATCCCACCGAACTGATGATAGGCCTCATGGGAATGTAAAGTTATGAACTATCTCCTCCTCTCATTTGACCAATTCTCTTGAATTAGTTAACGAATTGAATAGTGTTCCTGTCACTCCTGACGTAAGTTAATCAGTTTTGACGTTGGTTTCTTGTTTACTAAGGTACCGATTGATGATATTCTTGATTATCTTGCTCGTGAACTAATGAATCATGTTTAACCTGTTTCTGCTGATATTATTGTCAGTCTTGTTAAGTTGTGCATTAAAGAATGTAAAATTTACTTTTAATAATGAGTATTATTTACAGACTTTTGGAATGGCAATGGGGAATCCTTTATCGCCATTGCTTTCAAACTTGTACATGGAATTCTTCGAAAAGAAATTTGTTTCAAAAATTACCCCTGGAATCATTCCATGGTTTAGATATGTTGATGATATTTTGTGTATATGGCCTTCAGATGTAAACACAGACGAATTTGTAGCCAAACTTAATGATCATGTCACCTCTATAAAATTTACTATGGAGACTGAAATTGTTAAATGTTTGCCATTCCTAGATATACTTATTCATAGGGAAGACTTTTCACTAAAGTTTAGTGTCTACAGAAAACCTACGAATAATTTCTTATGTTCATTATTTTTCAGGGCATAGATACAATGTGAAAAAAATCTATTTTTTCTTCAATGTATCTAAGAGCTCTTCGAGTTGTAAGTCCAGAATTCTTAGATGAAGAGTTTAAGAATATTGATTCGATTGGTCTCAAGCTTTGTTACCCACTGAATTTATTAGAAGTTTGCCGAAGCAAAGCACGTCGTACACATAATATATGCAGAGAAAAAATTCGTCCAAAGAATGTGTTATGTTTACCATATTTCTCTGGATTTGAGAATACTGTCAAGGCCTTGAAACTTTTTGATATACATGTATTGTTTGGCTATGAAAATACTGTTGGTAAGCTATTAGTTAGAAACAGCCCTCGTAGTGATAATTGTGTCATTTATAAACTACCTTGTAAAGACTGTAATAAGTTCTATGTTGGGCAAACATTTGAAGATATGAAATGTAGAATTTCGCATCATAAATACTCTGTAAGACCTGGCCAATTGTCTACTACTTTGTTCGTGTCGGGAATCCGACACACACCACACATACACACACATAACACAGTCTCCCTTAGTCTGTAATCCATTCAGGATGGAAAATGGGAGACTCCGTGACGTCATGGATGTCATCGTATATTTACATTATGAAACATTGTTAATAGACTAGTTTAGTATCTAGAGTTAACAAAAAAGTAATCAACAAGACTGAATATAATTATTTACATCAAATTGTAGTTAGGTTCCCATGTCAATGTAAAATTACTTTGAGAGAGGAACCAGGAACAGGGCCTTGGCTCCACTGAGAGCAAGGCTCCCGCTTCACAATCATAACAAAGCAGCAGCTATTCGCTGTACTTCGCTCTAGGACTGGTAAAATAACTAGACACCCCAATTACGTGTCAACAACCAGCAACACAGCCTATCAACATCACAACAACGACAGTATCCGGCTTATCAAGTATTGTATTTGAAATTACAGTGTGCACTTTTTTTCATTTATAAATAAGTCGGTCATAATACAGGACAAAAACAAAACACAATGTACGTGTACCCCAGATTACACCCATCTATTTCATGCCATACCTGTAATTGATATGTTTAGGGAACTTTGATTAATTCCTTGCATTCCATACAGGTAAATTGTGAGAGGAGCAGCAAGAATCTATGCAGACAGTTGGTTCATACACATTAACTATTTGTTTGCCAAGCTTTGTTCTTCCCACCAGCCGCCATTACGTGGCACAAGGAGGCACAGAACCACACCCAATCTGGAGGCTACACCTACACGCCTTACCAGGCCCACACTACTGGCACAGCCAAGCCATTTTGTAACAGTATTAGTAGTCATAATTAATAATTATTACTAGTAGATTAGACCACATGTGGTATATTATAATTATAAAAGGTAAACAATTGGTAGTTTAAGAAGGAGCCATATCAAAGTGGATTAGGCTACCAATTGTCCCTCCCATTAGTGTGTAAGATAATTTCAGGCAGTTTACAAGTATATACAGTTCACTCCATTAATTCTTACTTACTAAGAAAAATAAATAAGACATAACTATCTTATTAAAGTCAATTTAAAAAAGAGATTAGCTGCCTGGAGTTTCCCCACAGTTCGTTCATTTGTCAGAAGATGCTCAGCAAATTGATTGGGAGATGGCTTCTTCAATAACGAATTGTATAAGGACCTATAACAGAATCATAATGGAATCTGCTTCGATACAGATCACAAAAGAAAGTAATTTGAACATTAGCAGTGGTGTATATAATTTAGATCCATTTTTAATAGATCAATTAAAGGGCGATTTGAATAGGATCATTGGAACACATTTGTCTCACTAATTCACTGTAAATATTTATTATCTTATGCTATGATTATCCCTGTGTGTGGTTATAAATGGGCATTGCATCGGATGGGCCAATTGGCCCTCTGCAGTTTTTGTGCGGTTCATATTTGTGTCCACTTACTGTACCTCACCTCACTCCACCATTCACTCTTGCCTATTTATGTCCAGTACTCGACCTGTAAAACCACTACTTCTGAAGATGTATTAATATTCGAAAGTACTTATGGAAATTCCTGTTTCAATTTTCTATTTATTATATATATATATATATATATATATATATATATATATATATATATATATATATTAGTATATTTTGGTAGCAGTCTTTCCTGTAGACATATATTATTAAATATGACCGAAAAAGTAAGATTAATAATTCTAACACGAATTTTCTCAATCTTTCGTACATTACGCTTCACTGTTGGAGGTAAATCAAAAATCACTTCTCCAAAATTCATTTTTATTTCTAGTCTGACGCGACACGGGCGCGTTTCGTAAAACTTATTACATTTTCAAAGACTTCACAAATACACAACTGATTAGAACTTGCGTTTCCCTGATTTTATATCTACATTTGAGTGAGGTGGGAAGGGTGATGTGGCATTACATTTGAGTGAGGTGGGAAGGGTGATGTGGCATTAATACAAGACAAAACACTAGGGGATATTAATAGGGTATTAAAAGTATCAACACAAGACAGAACACTAGGGGATATTAATAGGGTATTAAAAGTATCAACACAAGACAGAACAGAAACAATGGGTATTGAATAGAAGTGTTTGTAGAAAGCCTATTGGTCCATATTTCTTGATGCTTCTATATTGGAGCGGAGTCTTGAGGTGGGTAGAATATAGTTGTGCAATAATTGGCTGTTGATTGCTGGTGTTGACTTCTTGATGTGTAGTGCCTCGCAAACGTCAAGCCGCCTGCTATCGCTGTATCTATCGATGATTTCTGTGTTGTTTACTAGGATTTCTCTGGCGATGGTTTGGTTATGGGAAGAGATTATATGTTCCTTAATGGAGCCCTGTTGTTTATGCATCGTTAAACGCCTAGAAAGAGATGTTGTTGTCTTGCCTATATACTGGGTTTTTTGGAGCTTACAGTCCCCAAGTGGGCATTTGAAGGCATAGACGACGTTAGTCTCTTTTAAAGCGTTCTGTTTTGTGTCTGGAGAGTTTCTCATGAGTAGGCTGGCCGTTTTTCTGGTTTTATAGTAAATCGTCAGTTGTATCCTCTGATTTTTGTCTGTAGGGATGACGTTTCTAGTAACAATATCTTTCAGGACCCTTTCCTCTGTTTTATGAGCTGTGGAAAAGAAGTTCCTGTAAAATAGTCTAATAGGGGGTATAGGTGTTGTGTTAGTTGTCTCTTCGGAGGTTGCATGGCTTTTCACTTTCCTTCTTATGATGTCTTCGATGAAACCATTGGAGAAGCCGTTATTGACTAGGACCTGCCTTACCCTACAGAGTTCTTCGTCGACTTGCTTCCATTCTGAGCTGTGGCTGAGAGCACGGTCGACGTATGCGTTAACAACACTCCTCTTGTACCTGTCAGGGCAGTCGCTGTTGGCATTTTGGCACATTCCTATGTTTGTTTCCTTTGTGTAGACTGCAGTGTGGAAACCTCCGCCCTTTTCCATGACTGTTACATCTAGAAAAGGCAGCTTCCCATCCTTTTCCGTCTCGTAAGTGAAACGCAGCACGGAACTCTGCTCAAATGCCTCCTTCAGCTCCTGCAGATGTCTGACATCAGGTACCTGTGTAAAAATGTCGTCAACATACCTGCAGTATATGGCCGGTTTCAAGTTCATGTCGACTAAGACTTTTTGCTCGATGGTACCCATGTAGAAGTTTGCAAACAGGACACCTAGGGGAGAACCCATGGCGACCCCATCTACTTGCTTATACATGTGCCCATCCGGGCTCAAGAAGGGTGCCTCTTTAGTACAAGCTTGGAGTAGTTTCCTCAGAATACTTTCTGGCATGTCAAGAGGAGTACAGGCTGGATCACGATACACTCTGTCGGCTATCATTCCGATTGTCTCGTCCACAGGTACGTTGGTAAACAGCGATTCTACGTCCAACGAGGCTCTTATCCCTGTGGCCCGTGCGCCCCGCAGTAAGTCCACAAATTCCTTTGGAGACTTCAGGCTGAAGGCGCAAGGAACATAAGGAGTCAGCAGGCCGTTGAGTCGCTTCGCCAGTCTGTACGTGGGTGTGGGTATCTGGCTAATGATTGGCCGAAGTGGGTTTCCAGGCTTGTGCGTCTTGACATTTCCATACGCATATCCAGGTTTATATTCCCCAATGATCTTTGGCAGGTGGAGTCCGGATTTCTTGGCGTTCACAGTTTCGATCAGTTTGTTGACCTTTGCTTTTAATTCGGCTGTAGTGTCCTTCGTTACCCTTTGGAACTTAGTTTGGTCAGAGAGTATGATGTTCATTTTCGCCAGATATTCGTCTTTTTTAAGAATGACATATATTGGCGACTTGTCACCTCTCCTGACAACTATCTCCTTGTTCTCACGAAGGCTTTTAGCTGCCGCTTTAAGCTCGGGGGACAGTATGGTGCTTCTGTAGTTGCCTCGATTCTTTCCTCCTTCTGCAATAAGTTCTGCTTGTAAGGTATCTTTGGTAGTGACCTTCTTTTGTGTCTCGAGGTCGAATATGTCGTCCAACAGAATTTCCAACTCTACTTTCCGGGCCATTTCACTCGGTCTGGACATAACATGACAGTTTATGCCCAGATTTAGGAGAGTGACTTGGTCCTCAGTGAGGTTAATTCCTGCAAGGTTCAGGAAGCCATCTCTTGGTCGTGGAATTGCCATAGGTCCTCCATATAATGTTGTTAGTTTCTTGATAATCCTTGTTTCAGTGCTGAGGTGATGTTGGTCTGTGAGGATGTCGAGGTGTTGTTCAATGCGGGTACGGATACTATGGTCGATGTTGCTATTTCTCCACTCGTTTGTAGCATGAAGTAGTTGCGTTTTGTTGTCTTTGATTTCATTCTCTGCCTTGTATATCTGATCACGAATCAGATCCTGGCGATATTTTATCGTGAAGGCTTGATTCCTTGCTGCTGGGTCGTGCACTTTAACATTAGTATATTTTGGTAGCAGTCTTTCCTGTAGACATATATTATTAAATATGACCGAAAAGTAAGATTAATAATTCTAACACGAATTTTCTCAATCTTTCGTACATTACGCTTCACTGTTGGAGGTAAATCAAAAATCACTTCTCCAAAATTCATTTTTATTTCTAGTCTGACGCGACACGGGCGCGTTTCGTAAAACTTATTACATTTTCAAAGACTTCACAAATACACAACCGATTAGAACTTGCGTTTCCCTGATTTTGTATCTACATTTGAGTGAGGTGGGAAGGGTGATGTGGCATTACATTTGAGTGAGGTGGGAAGGGTGATGTGGCATTAACACAAGACAAAACACTAGGGATATTAATAGGGTATTAAAAGTATCAACACAAGACAGAACACTAGGGGATATTAATAGGGTATTAAAAGTATCAACACAAGACAGAACAGAAACAATGGGTATTGAATAGAAGTGTTTGTAGAAAGCCTATTGGTCCATATTTCTTGATGCTTCTATATTGGAGCGGAGTCTTGAGGTGGGTAGAATATAGTTGTGCAATAATTGGCTGTTGATTGCTGGTGTTGACTTCTTGATGTGTAGTGCCTCGCAAACGTCAAGCCGCCTGCTATCGCTGTATCTATCGATGATTTCTGTGTTGTTTACTAGGATTTCTCTGGCGATGGTTTGGTTATGGGAAGAGATTATATGTTTCTTAATGGAGCCCTGTTGTTTACGCATCGTTAAACGCCTAGAAAGAGATGTTGTTGTCTTGCCTATATACTGGGCTTTTTGGAGCTTACAGTCCCCAAGTGGGCATTTGAAGGCATAGACGACGTTAGTCTCTTTTAAAGCGTTCTGTTTTGTGTCTGGAGAGTTTCTCATGAGTAGGCTGGCCGTTTTTCTGATTTTATAGTAAATCGTCAGTTGTATCCTCTGATTTTTGTCTGTAGGGATGACGTTTCTATTAACAATATCTTTCAGGACCCTTTCCTCTGTTTTATGAGCTGTGGAAAAGAAGTTCCTGTAAAATAGTCTAATAGGGGGTATAGGTGTTGTGTTAGTTGTCTCTTCGGAGGTTAGAGACCTCCGAAGAGACAACTAACACAACACCTATACCCCTATTAGACTATTTTACAGGAACTTCTTTTCCACAGCTCATAAAACAGAGGAAAGGGTCCTGAAAGATATTGTTAATAGAAACGTCATCCCTACAGACAAAAATCAGAGGATACAACTGACGATTTACTATAAAACCAGAAAAACGGCCAGCCTACTCATGAGAAACTCTCCAGACACAAAACAGAACGCTTTAAAAGAGACTAACGTCGTCTATGCCTTCAAATGCCCACTTGGGGACTGTAAGCTCCAAAAAACCCAGTATATAGGCAAGACAACAACATCTCTTTCTAGGCGTTTAACGATGCATAAACAACAGGGCTCCATTAAGGAACATATAATCTCTTCCCATAACCAAACCATCGCCAGAGAAATCCTAGTAAACAACACAGAAATCATCGATAGATACAGCGATAGCAGGCGGCTTGACGTTTGCGAGGCACTACACATCAAGAAGTCAACACCAGCAATCAACAGCCAATTATTGCACAACTATATTCTACCCACCTCAAGACTCCGCTCCAATATAGAAGCATCAAGAAATATGGACCAATAGGCTTTCTACAAACACTTCTATTCAATACCCATTGTTTCTGTTCTGTCTTGTGTTGATACTTTTAATACCCTATTAATATCCCCTAGTGTTCTGTCTTGTGTTGATACTTTTAATACCCTATTAATATCCCCTAGTGTTTTGTCTTGTGTTAATGCCACATCACCCTTCCCACCTCACTCAAATGTAATGCCACATCACCCTTCCCACCTCACTCAAATGTAGATATAAAATCAGGGAAACGCAAGTTCTAATCAGTTGTGTATTTGTGAAGTCTTTGAAAATGTAATAAGTTTTACGAAACGCGCCCGTGTCGCGTCAGACTAGAAATAAAAATGAATTTTGGAGAAGTGATTTTTGATTTACCTCCAACAGTGAAGCGTAATGTACGAAAGATTGAGAAAATTCGTGTTAGAATTATTAATCTTACTTTTTCGGTCATATTTAATAATATATGTCTACAGGAAAGACTGCTACCAAAATATACTAATGTTAAAGTGCACGACCCAGCAGCAAGGAATCAAGCCTTCACGATAAAATATCGCCAGGATCTGATTCGTGATCAGATATACAAGGCAGAGAATGAAATCAAAGACAACAAAACGCAACTACTTCATGCTACAAACGAGTGGAGAAATAGCAACATCGACCATAGTATCCGTACCCGCATTGAACAACACCTCGACATCCTCACAGACCAACATCACCTCAGCACTGAAACAAGGATTATCAAGAAACTAACAACATTATATGGAGGACCTATGGCAATTCCACGACCAAGAGATGGCTTCCTGAACCTTGCAGGAATTAACCTCACTGAGGACCAAGTCACTCTCCTAAATCTGGGCATAAACTGTCATGTTATGTCCAGACCGAGTGAAATGGCCCGGAAAGTAGAGTTGGAAATTCTGTTGGACGACATATTCGACCTCGAGACACAAAAGAAGGTCACTACCAAAGATACCTTACAAGCAGAACTTATTGCAGAAGGAGGAAAGAATCGAGGCAACTACAGAAGCACCATACTGTCCCCCGAGCTTAAAGCGGCAGCTAAAAGCCTTCGTGAGAACAAGGAGATAGTTGTCAGGAGAGGTGACAAGTCGCCAATATATGTCATTCTTAAAAAGACGAATATCTGGCGAAAATGAACATCATACTCTCTGACCAAACTAAGTTCCAAAGGGTAACGAAGGACACTACAGCCGAATTAAAAGCAAAGGTCAACAAACTGATCGAAACTGTGAACGCCAAGAAATCCGGACTCCACCTGCCAAAGATCATTGGGGAATATAAACCTGGATATGCGTATGGAAATGTCAAGACGCACAAGCCTGGAAACCCACTTCGGCCAATCATTAGCCAGATACCCACACCCACGTACAGACTGGCGAAGCGACTCAACGGCCTGCTGACTCCTTATGTTCCTTGCGCCTTCAGCCTGAAGTCTCCAAAGGAATTTGTGGACTTACTGCGGGGCGCACGGGCCACAGGGATAAGAGCCTCGTTGGACGTAGAATCGCTGTTTACCAACGTACCTGTGGACGAGACAATCGGAATGATAGCCGACAGAGTGTATCGTGATCCAGCCTGTACTCCTCTTGACATGCCAGAAAGTATTCTGAGGAAACTACTCCAAGCTTGTACTAAAGAGGCACCCTTCTTGAGCCCGGATGGGCACATGTATAAGCAAGTAGATGGGGTCGCCATGGGTTCTCCCCTAGGTGTCCTGTTTGCAAACTTCTACATGGGTACCATCGAGCAAAAAGTCTTAGTCGACATGAACTTGAAACCGGCCATATACTGCAGGTATGTTGACGACATTTTTACACAGGTACCTGATGTCAGACATCTGCAGGAGCTGAAGGAGGCATTTTGAGCAGAGTTCCGTGCTGCGTTTCACTTACGAGACGGAAAAGGATGGGAAGCTGCCTTTTCTAGATGTAACAGTCATGGAAAAGGGCGGAGGTTTCCACACTGCAGTCTACACAAAGGAAACAAACATAGGAATGTGCCTAAATGCCAACAGCGACTGCCCTGACAGGTACAAGAGGAGTGTTGTTAACGCATACGTCGACCGTGCTCTCAGCCACAGCTCAGAATGGAAGCAAGTCGACGAAGAACTCTGTAGGGTAAGGCAGGTCCTAGTCAATAACGGCTTCTCCAATGGTTTCATCGAAGACATCATAAGAAGGAAAGTGAAAAGCCATGCAACCTCCGAAGAGACAACTAACACAACACCTATACCCCCTATTAGACTATTTTACAGGAACTTCTTTTCCACAGCTCATAAAACAGAGGAAAGGGTCCTGAAAGATATTGTTAATAGAAACGTCATCCCTACAGACGAAAATCAGAGGATACAACTGACGATTTACTATAAAACCAGAAAAACGGCCAGCCTACTCATGAGAAACTCTCCAGACACAAAACAGAACGCTTTAAAAGAGACTAACGTCGTCTATGCCTTTAAATGCCCACTTGGGGACTGTAAGCTCCAAAAAACCCAGTATATAGGCAAGACAACAACATCTCTTTCTAGGCGTTTAACGATGCATAAACAACAGGGCTCCATTAAGGAACATATAATCTCTTCCCATAACCAAACCATCGCCAGAGAAATCCTAGTAAACAACACAGAAATCATCGA
>NC_091159.1:51502888-51515388 GCF_040958095.1 Procambarus clarkii
TGTGAACGGCGGAAAAAGATATAGTTTGTTATCAAAATTACAATAATAAGTCTTATGTTATTATGGTATAAAGACTGAATTGTCAACTTGGAGAAATTCGCGGGCTGTCATCCTTATATTTGATTTACAAGATTGTTTAAACTGTGCCTTATAATATAGCTTCAATTGTACCGTTTTGGTTAATTTGTACCGTGGGTACAAATAAGTACCATAGTATATGGTGCTTCTTACTCGGCCCTGTCACGAGACTTAAGAAACATCGCTCCAGAAATTCTCATACAAATGCAGGTCGGCTGTTTGGGCCACCGTGATCCCAGCCAATGTTTACCACGACCAGCTGATTTAGTCGCATTTAAAATAAAAGGACGAAATATACCTACAACAATGTGATTGGAACACATACAATAAGCACGTGTTCCACTTAAGCACGTGGTCGATGTTTTGATGCTGGGCTGTGATGAAACATCAACCTCATTGGAAACTCGAACGGAGGGCTGTCCGGACCCTGTAGTCTGACTGGTCACTCCAGTATAACAATAATGGTTGTGAGTGATGACTGTGTTGTGATGACTTGTGTTGTGATAACTTGTGTTGTGGTGACTTGTGACAGACGCCGGTCGGTCACACCGCGTTATGAAGACTGGATGTTGTGTTACTTGAAAACAAACTACGTGTTAATTAACGGTAGTGTGTATGTGAACTAGCAAATTCCAGTGTTGCTGTTTATGGTTGCGAGTATTTTTATTATTAGTTCCGTGTCTTAGTAAAATTCAAAAAGTGCGTTGTGACCAAGACGCCGAGGCAGGACACGTCGCTACTAAATGTTAATTCTTAGCAAGTTTAGTCATTTACTGGAAATAAAAGGTGGATATTGGCTTTAATTGCTGTGGCAAAATTATGGACTTGTTGAGTACTTTCAGTTCTTGAAGTGTTTCTCGTCTCGTACAGGATATTATTTCATTGTGAGTGATTCATGAATGTTGCAAAACACCGCTTTTGTTTGTGTTAGTGAGCACGTGGGAGTAGTGTTGACGCTGACCCCCTCGTCTGACCCC
The DNA here is from genome assembly GCF_040958095.1 of Procambarus clarkii. Taxonomy (NCBI): domain Eukaryota; kingdom Metazoa; phylum Arthropoda; class Malacostraca; order Decapoda; family Cambaridae; genus Procambarus; species Procambarus clarkii. The sequence continues at coordinate 51,503,944 of NC_091159.1, forward strand.
CACTACGGACAGCTCTGACCCCCCTGGTCTGACCCCCACTACGGACAGCACAACCCTCCTTCAGGAGAAGGTAAGCATCACCTCGACCCTCAAGTGTGACCTTTCACATGTTACATACGTTGTATATGATGATATGTGTATACAGGAATGTCAATAGGCACGTTAATAATTAATTTTTCTGTCGTTACAGGTAAGAATTTTTTTTAAGCTCATCGCGGGACACAATTCCACCTGTTTAAGGTACGTTCCTGTTAACTTTCGTTTCCGAAGGATTTTATTTTTTCAATAAAATGTTTCAGGACACGCGGTTACCATCATATAATTAAGGGTAAATATCAGACCCTGTTGATAGGCGCCTCCTGAGGGCGCCTAGGCCTACTTTTATTGGTCCTGGGGGGGGGGGCCTAGATCTACCTTATTGGTCCTGGGGACGCCTAGGCTTTCCTTTATTGGTCCCAGGGGCGCCTAGGATTTCCTTTATTGGTCCTGGGACGGCGAGGCTTTCCTTTATTGGTCCTGGGACGGCGAGGCTTTCCTTTATTGGTCCCAGGGGCGCCTAGGCTTTCCTTTATTGGTCCTGGGACGGCGAGGCACACCTTTATTGGTCCTGGGGGTGCCGAGACCTCCATTATTGGTCCTGGGGAGGGGAGGGGGTGCAAAGGCCCACCTTTATTGGTTCTGGGGTGCCGAGACCCCCCCCCCTTTTATTGGTCCTGGGGGTACCGAGGTCCCTTCAGAAACAAGCCTTCATGTATTTATTTTTTCCTTTCGTTTCTGTCTCAATACCGAGGCAGCAAGCTTACTTTAGAGTCTCTCGTTGTACGTAAACAATAACAGGAAAGATACATTTTTTTTGGTCTCTCATTGAACGTAAACAACATTTGGAAAGTTCCTTTGCCCAAGTTCATCTGATGTTTAAGCAGATGTTGAGCAACTTCAGCTATACAAACGATGTTATTTTGTTTCTGAGTATTCCCTGGAAACACAAACCATAACTGTCCCTATTTTCCGCTGTTAAAACTTTCAAAAAGTTGTTACATATTGGCTTAACGTGTTTATGACGTATTAGAACGTTGTTACAACTACAGGTGATGCTGTAGATGCTACAGGTGATGCTGTAGTTGCTACAGGTGATGCTGTAGTTGCTACAGGTGATGCTGTAGATGCTACAGGTGATGCTGTAGATGCTACAGGAGATGCTGTAGTTGCTACAGGTGATGCTGTAGTTGCTACAGGTGATGCTGTAGTTGCTACAGGTGATGCTGTGTAGTTGTTACAGGTGATGCTGTAGTTGCTACAGGTGATGCTGTAGTTGCTACAGGTGATGCTGTAGCTGCTACAGGTGATGCTGCAGCTGCTACAGGTGATACTGTAGTTGCTACAGGTGATGCTGTAGATGCTACAGGTGATGCTGTAGTTGCTACAGGTGATGCTGTAGTTGCTACAGGTGATGCTGTAGTTGCTACAGGTGATGCTGTAGTTTGCTACAGGTGATGCTGTAGTTGCTACAGGTGATGCTGTAGTTGCTACAGGTGATGCTGTAGTTGCTACAGGTGATGCTGTAGTTGCTACAGGTGATGCTGTAGTTGCTACAGGTGATGCTGTAGTTGCTACAGGTGATGCTGTAGTTGCTACAGGTGATGCTGTAGTTGCTACAGGTGATGCTGTAGTTGCTACAGGTGATGCTGTAGTTGCTACAGGTGATGCTGTAGCTGCTACAGGTGATGCTGTAGTTGCTACAGGTGATGCTGTAGTTGCTACAGGTGATGCTGTAGCTGCTACAGGTGATGCTGTAGCTGCTACAGGTGATGCTGCAGCTGCTACAGGTGATACTGTAGTTGCTACAGGTGATGCTGTAGTTGCTACAGGTGATGCTGTAGTTGCTACAGGTGATGCTGCAGGCTGCTACAGGTGATACTATAGTTGCTACAGGTGATGCTGTAGTTGCTACAGGTGATGCTGTAGTTGCTACAGGTGATGCTATAGTTGCTACAGGTGATGCTGCAGCTGCTACAGGGTGATGCTGTAGTTGCTACAGGTGATGCTGTAGCTGCTACAGGTGATGCTGTAGTTGCTACAGGTGATGCTGTAGTTGCTACAGGTGATGCTGTAGCTGCTACAGGTGATGGCTGTAGCTGCTACAGGTGATGCTGCAGCTGCTACAGGTGATACTGTAGTTGCTACAGGTGATGCTGTAGTTGCTACAGGTGATGCTGCAGCTGCTACAGGTGATACTCTATAGTTGCTACAGTGATGCTGTAGTTGCTACAGGGTGATGCTGTAGTTGCTACAGGTGATGCTGTAGTTGCTACAGGTGATGCTGTAGTTGCTACAGGTGATGCTGCAGCTGGCTACAGGTGATACTGTAGTTGCTACAGGTGATGCTGTAGTTGCTACAGGTGATGCTGTAGGTGCTGCAGCTGCTGCTTTTGCTGTCCTCTGTGCTTGTTGGTGCTGTTAGGCTGCTGGTACTGTTGCTGAAATGGTGAGTGTTGATACTTTGCTGGGTTATTGCTGACTTGGACTGTTGTAGTTGCTGATACTGTGGTGGTTGTGGGTTCCTGAACATTACAGTTGCTGTGGTCCCTGTTTTCGTCCTGCTGCTCCTCCTTCCCATCCTGCTGATTCCCCCTCTCAGCTTCTCCTTCACCTGCTCTGACCAGCAGTTCTTACTGCTCTTGCAGTCCACGTATATCCAACGTGACTGCAGAGAATTAGCAGAGGAGAGCACATCCATGGCTTAAAGCAAGCCTGGAGAGTTTGAGTTTGGAAACAGAAACAAATAAGACAACCGCAGCGAGTGGAAACTCTCAATGGTTGTCTGGGGACGACCCGACCCCAGCAGGGGGAGGAAGGAAATATGGCCACCTGGCTTGCTGACAACCAGGAGATACTGCTATGGTAACAGACGGCTGCAAATTGCCATGGAGACGAATGGAGGCGTCCGTCCTTTTGTTCTTTGGGGGTGGGGGGTGGGGGGGGGTGGGGAAAGACTGTTCTGACTGTTCATGGGAGGTGACTGCTCAGTGGAGGTTGGGTGGAGATGGACTGCTCAGGGTAGGCTGGGATGGAGGGGACTGTGCTCAGGGCAGGCTGGGTGGGGGAGACTGTGCTCAGGGTAGGCTGGATGGAGGGGACTGTGCTCAGGGCAGGCTGGGTGGAGATGACTGCTCAGGGCAGGTTGGGTGGAGAGGACTGCTCAGGGCAGGTTGGGTGGAGGGGACTGCTCAGGGCAGGCTGGGTGGAGATGACTGCTCAGTGGAGGAAATCAGGACCAAATATCTGTCAAAGAAGATGCGCTTTAGAGAATGGAGAAAACGTTACCCCCTCTCTTCTGGAGAAGATAGTCTCCATTAGGAGAGAGAAAGAATTAAATGCACATTTGGTATTCAATGGAGTTTCATTAAACTAATGCACGGCTTTTCTCTTTGTGAAATTGTAATTGGAACACACGTGTTGCAGATTGTGTTTGTCTGAAGGAAGAAAGGAAGATGAGTGGGGAGACGGAAGAAGCTCCACATTAGCCAGGGAGTTAGGAAATGATGTCAACATTTGGTCTGAGGTGCATGTGAAAGGCGCGATATCATCATTATTTTCAAGTCGAGGTGTGTCTCAAGGGCTCTATTATTTAACTTGGAAGGTGGAAGGAGCTCTACCGTTAGTTTAATGCTTAGATAGAGCCCCGAAATCTATCATTTTCTCAAGTTCCACGTTTTTATCTAGTCCCAAGGAATAGCCTGAGGCCCAGGCTGGTCATGCGATAGCTTGATCGGTAAGTCTGTTGCTTGAAGCGGCCCGCAGGCCCCAGGTATCCGTTACAATTCAGTTGGTTCAGCACTTCCTTCGTGAACTTTTCCAATTGTTTCTTGAACCTTCCTCGCGGGCTGGTCGGTGCCAATTTTGTCTCTTAAACACAAGAAGAATGCGACAAGTTCCAACTTCCGGCGAGGAAGGCAGAGGGTGAGTATAAGAAGCTCCGATATTAGGTCTGAAGCGCGACAAATTTCAACAAGTTATCTTTTTTTATTATATATGTGCAAGAGTTCTTTCATTCTTGCAAAGTCACTACTACGCATAGCGTTTCGGGCAGGTCCTTAATCCTAATTTTCCCCCCGGAATACGGCCTGCTAAATCGTTTTACAACAACCAGGTAGCCATTCACTGCTGGGTGAACAAAGGGCTACGGTTTAGGATTGGCGCCCAGTCAATCCTACCCGGCCAGGATAGGAACCCAGGCCAAAGCGCCGGGCGACTGCTTTACCATTGTGCCACGGAGGCTATAAAACTATTTAGAAGCAAGGGAGAATATTAGAGGTTTTATCATCGAGTTTGGACGGCAAAAGGCGCTTGAGAGAGCCCCAACATCCGGTCCAGAAGGGAGAAGATTGTAACGAACTCCAACATCTTGAAGGAATTTGTCATCAGGATAACTGATATGTAATATCTTGAGGCGTTTGTGGTTATGCGCGGGCCTTCCTCCAAAGAGTAAAACCAAGAATCAGTTATAATTGTTCTTTAAATTAAAATAATTATTACAACGTGTGTCAGATCCTCTTTTTCTTACATGAGAGGTTCTAAATTCTGGCTCAACAGAAAGTCTTGGTTTTCTTTTCCTTTATTTTCTAGATTTTCTATCATGTCTACGCTCTCTCCTGTCATTTCTTCATCATCGTTTAGCCCATTTCTTTCCAACTTTCTTCCTAACCCCCCATGTGTTAGGAAGAAACTGGACTGGAAATTAACTCCAGGCTTCTGAGTGGAACTGCGTCAGAGGCCTGTTTAACTCTAAGAATTGTTGGGTATCCATGTTTTTGGTCTTAATGTCCTCAATTCACCAGCAGGGCTCAAGAATAATCGATATAATTGATTTTCCTTCCCTAAAGCTTTATTGTTTATTGTCCTCAAACTTAATTATGTCTAGATGTTCTACTAGTTTTGTTGTAATTATTCTTCAAACGACCATTCATGTACCTTGCAAGATATGTTTGTCAGTGACGCTAGTTTTCAGTTCAGCGTCTTCTTCCTTTCACATGACCTGTATTTTGGTACCACATTTGCCGTCTTCGAACTGCTAGGCAACTCTCCCATTTTGACCAGACCGCACACTAGAAGGTGAAGGGACGACGACGTTTCGGTCCGTCCTGGACCATTCTCAAGTCGATTGTGGAGAATCACAATCGACTTGAGAATGGTCCAGGACGGACCGAAACGTCGTCGTCTCTTCACCTTCTAGTGTGTGTGGTCTGGTCAACATACTTTAGCCACGTTATTGTGACTCATCGCCTGCAACTCTCCCATTTGTTAGTAAATCATCATTGCTGGAGATAGACACATAACACGTGCATATTTTTTTACACACAAGCCAAAACGTTGCCTGATACTACTAAAGGTTCCGTTCAATCTTTCTTGTTTCCTTATTTCTTTTTTTTCCTGCTGTTTCCTCTTCAATAATGTTTCCTTTCTGCTATTTTCCTTTCCTCACGTTTTTTTTCCTGCTGTTTCCTACAAAGCTTCAGTGTAGGTTTCCTTGGAGATCCTTCTGTTGTACTTCAACGGAAGCCAAGTTTGTATTTTATTTTTCAGAGTTCGGTTACTTGGAGAACCGCAAGAAGTACACAAGTCACACAGGGAAAGGGGGATAAAGACAGATATGGCCGCGAAAGAAAAGAAAAAGCTACTCTGTGCTATCTTAAAACACAAATACGAAATGTGTTGCTGTGGGAGCTTCGTGTCCCCAGGATGAATGACACTTTCAAGGGACGTGCAATGCCTATTGCCCGTGCTGGTGTGAGCAACAGCACCCATCTTGCGACCTGACAATATCGCAATCAGCTGCATCTCGCTCGCTATTGTCAGTGTAAATCGCTTCTTTCCACAAACCTTTTGTTAACAAATTTGTTGGGAATTGGTTACAAAAAACACACAATGAAATAGGAAACGCCCAGATTGATTTTCTTACTGGAAAACTATTATATATTTCTGTGGGTTTTACTATCTTCCACTCGGGAAGCAGCCGTCGTGTGTTGAAACAACACAGACGTCTTTGCCATAAACAACTACTACAAAATCACGTTTCTTTTTATTGCTGATCTCGAGAGGCCTGACAGCCGGAGAGAGAGCAATATCTTGCCAGCTGACACACACACACACACACACACACACACACACACACACACACACACACACACACACACACACACAAATGGTATAATTTGTTACCACCAAATTACTGTGAAAATCATAGTAACAGCAATATCAATAATAATATAATTATTATTATTATTATTAGACTCGCTGCGCTTATATTTGGTTAGTTTATTAACAGCGTTACGCACATTCCCCGTGGCCCTCAGTTACCTGTAGCAAAGCTGGAAGGTTATTATTAAGTTTACTGACCTAACAGCTTACACCACAACAGCCACCTTACAGACCAACCAAAAGTTTACGCCAGAACACAGTTTACGACTCAAGTAAACTCTTAGTTTACGTACACCAAACAGCGAAGTATTCTTTATGGTGAATAAATTCTATGTTACTTAAGCTGGTCTGCTTAAAATTAATGGAATAAAATTTGAGGATTACTGAGAAAATCCGTAGCAACCTTGGTGGGGATTCGAAACTATGCGTTAAACACGGAATATGCGCTGAATACGCTGGGAGTACCCAAGCGCATAGGTTCGAATCTACATCACAGCTCCCACGGATTTTTTGCCATTGATGCATTACGTTAGTGTGATTTACTCTTTGTGTATTAGTGTTACTGTGTGTTAAAGGCAATTAACACACAGTTAATGGCAACAGTTAAGGCAATCCTCTGTTTTTGTTAACCTTCCAAGATAACGATGTTATTGTGGTTATGGTGAGGTGAGGTGTTCACCTCTTTGTTATTATCGTTTGTTCTTTTTGTTCTCGTTGTTGAGCTGTTCTTTAGAGGTGAGTTAGGGTGAGGGGTGAGGGAGAGAGGTGAGGAAGGGAAGCATGTGAGGGGCGAGGGAGAGAGGTGGCGGTAAAGGAGAGAGGTGAGAATGAGGGATAAAAGGCAAGGGTGAGGAAGTGAGAGAAATGAGGGAACGAGGGGAAGAACGTAAATATGAGGATGAAGTAACTAATAAACACGAGGGAAGGAGGGAGGGAGAGAAGCAAAAACAGGGTAAAGAGGAGGTAGGTGGAAAAAAATAAATAAGGAAGCCAGAAAGACGGGAACGAGCTCTCTCTCTTCCCCTCTCTCTCTCTCTCTCTCTCTCTCTCTCTCTCTCTCTCTCTCTCTCTCTCTCTCTCTCTCTCTCTCTCTCTCTCTCTCTCCTCTCTCTTCCCTCTCTCTCTCTCTCTCTCTCTCTTTCCCCTCTCTCTCTCTCTCTCTCTCTCTCTCTTTCCCTCTCTCTCTCTCTCTCTCTCTCTCTCTCTCTCTCTCTCTCTCTCTCTCCTCTCTCTCTCTCTCTCTCTCTCTCTCTCTCTCTCTCTCTTTAGAGTACCAATATTGACGGCCTTAATGAAACTGTCAGCAGGGGGGCCACTTGTATATATATATATAAATGAACACAGAGAGATGGAAATACCTCAGCACTTACCCTAGTCAATGTAAGGTATGCAAATGTGTACGAAATAAGTGGTGACCCTGAGCACTTAGAGTGTATATCGCCCTATCATTAGTGTGAACTGAATATTCTGTGAACCTATTTACCGTTCAGGAAATATTTAGAATACCCATTAAATATTCATGGGTTCGTAGGGTCACATTAGGAACCTATTTTCCAGTGATTATAATAATGTCAAGAGCGGTAATGGAGGATATTTTGAGAGGGGAAAATGGGTTATAGATCGAGATGAGATCAGTGTGGTAGCCACGGATGAGTCTGAGTAACTGTAATTGGGTGATTTAAACGGTAAAATTGGACAAGACAATGGGGCACACCTGCTGACAACTGCGGTATTCCACACCTGAGGTATTCCACACCTAGGGTGACCTCTCACCTGGGGTATTCCACACCTCTAGTCTCTTTGAGAAAGATGTCTTAGAGATATCTTTGAGAAAGATATCTTCAAAGATATCTTTGAGAAAGAGACTACAAAAAATAAAACCGTGTGCCATGTAGAATTTAAACACGAAAGTTTAATAGACATATTGATGGAACACCTAGAGAGAGAGAGCATGTGGGATACAGCTCTGTACAAAGCTTCCAGGTGAACTTGTTGAGTGAGATAACTTACTCTAATTATACTGTAAGATTGAGTAAGATTAAGGTACTGGACGGGATTCCTGGCGATGCCCGGGATAGTCTCTTCCTCCCCCCCCCCCTCCTGCCTAACCACTTGGGTTGGACGGTAGAGCGACGGTAGAGCGTCATACAGGTCGGAGTTCAATCCCCGATCATCCAAGGGGGCTGGGCACCATTCCAAATTTTCCCCCGTCCCATCCCAAATCCTTATCCTGACCCCTTCCCAGAGCTATATAGTTGTATTGGCTTGGCGGGTTCCCTGTTAGTTCCCTTCCTCTTTCCTCCCCCCCCCACTGGCCAATAACACCCCCTCCCGATCTTCTGTTTCATATTCTCCCATCTCTCTCATTCTCCCTCCCTCTTCCACCTCTCTTCTTCCCCATCTCCCTTCCATTCTCCTCCCACCCTCATTTCCCCCTCGCTCTCTCTCTCTCATCTCCTCTATTTTCTCTCGCTCTCTCCCTCCCTCCTCTTCTTTATCCCCCCTTTCACTTCTCGTCTCGACTGGCCTTGAACCTCGAACATTTTATCTTATAGATATAGATTAATCATTTGTCAACTCCAATGGTGACTCGGTGTGTTTGAGGTTGAGGGACGGTGGTCTCTCTCTGTCTCTCTCTCTCTCTGTCTCTCTCTCTCTCTGTCTCTCTCTCTCTCTGTCTCTCTCTCTCTCTGTCTCTCTCTCTCTCTGTCTCTCTCTCTCTCTCTGTCTCTCTGTCTCTCTCTGTCTCTCTGTCTCTCTCTGTCTGTCTCTCTGTCTGTCTCTCTCTCTCTCTCTCTCTCTCTCTCTCTCTCTCTCTCTCTCTCTCTCTCTCTCTCCCTCTCTCTCTCTCTGGAACAGTTTACAGCTCTGAGATTGAAACTACACACAATTTCAGTTTGATTCAGTTGCGATGGTCAGCAGTAATGTTTGCCCTGTGGTGGCCGTGAAATCCAGGACGAGGATAACTGCCCATTGCCAGCCTCCACACGGCTACTAAACGGATATTAGATATTGTATTTTTGTAGTATGTTTGTTGCTCACTAATATATTATCCAGGCTTTTTATCCTTCCATTATTGTATTCTTCATTCATGCATTCTATTTTAGTCATGTATTTTGTTATTCAGTCTGTTCTCCAAACAAGCTGTAATTTAGTTAATAATCATCAGTTATGTAGTCAGTCATCCAATCGTTCTGTCATTCACACTCAAATTATAATTCCGTCATTCTACTATTTCGGTATTTAATAGTCCATTTTTTCCTTTTATTTAATTTATACTTAAGTAATTCTGATCTTTATAGTCTCTCTATAGTTAAGCTTTGCTAACCTCACGTCATTCTAATGTCATTCTATTATTCATTCATTCAATTCTACAGCCATCGGGTTCTCAGGTATATTATCCACCCATTCTAGTATTTTTGTTTTCTAGTTAATCTATGTCTCCTAACAATCTGTATCTTCCCTCCCACTTTCCTCCATGCTTTCTCTCATTTTCTCCTCCTCCTCCTCTCGTCGGTCCTTCATTCTCTCCCTACCTCCTTATTGCTCCTTCTATCCACCCCCCTCCAACCTCTATCCTTTCTTAAACCCTCCACCTCTCGCCTTATCAACCTTTCTTCTACCCCTCCTCACTTTCCTCCTCGTCCCTCTCACACCCTTCACTCCCTTCTACATCCACTCACCTATTCGTTCACCCCCATCCTACGCTTCCTCTGCTATACCACTCCCCCCTGTCAACTCAGGTTGGCTAAGGCAACCAGGATTTAATATAAGAACGTCCTCTGCTACCCAGAATTCCTCATTTTTACCTTCAGAGAGGATACGATACAATTCCTCAGGTCATTCTTGAAGATTGGAGGCAGTGTCTTCAACCTCCGAGCTCTTACTAAAGATGAATTTGGTCTACCTCAGCATTTATTGATGAATAATTGTAATGTATCATACCACAAGGTATACCGAGCAATAATGTGTTATATCACAAGGTATATATATATACATTACTCAGTAGTAATGTGTTATATCACAAGGTATATACCCAGCAGTTTTATAAACCACAACTAATGTTTTTAATACCAGAAATTATTTCGCAGAAAGTCTCTCTTTTTTTTTTACAACGTTGTTGGGTACGCCTATGATCCCGCCCGAGGCTTGAGTCACACGTCTGATTGGCAGGCCAGTCATTTGTGAGTAGCAGGCCAGTCATCTCTGAGTGGCAGGTCAGTCATCTCTGATTGGCAGGCCAGTCATCTCTGATTGGCAGAACGCCTCAGATATCTCTTTTTGTCTTACTAGGGAAGAGATCTGAGGTATTCTTGCACTGTGGATGATTATGAAAGAGAGGAGAGAGTGGTGGAGGCTCTCTCTCTCTCTCTCTCTCTCTCTCTCTCTCTCTCTCTCTCTCTCTCTCTCTCTCTCTCTCTCTCTCTCTCTCTCTCTCTCTCTCTCTCTCCCCCCCCCTCTGTAATGAGACTTTGAGCCTCTCGATATCCCTCAGAAATTAATAAAACGATCATGGAAGCGACAGCAAAGGTCGCCATAGTGAAGCCGATGGGCCAGAACCACTCCCCCCTCCCTCCCCCGCCTGGTAAACAACACCATTAATGCGACCTGGCCAATTTCCCTGGCTACAAAGGTAGACAAGACCTCAATGAAGACAATTCCACGCTACTAAAAGACGCTTCGAACAGACATTGAAAACCTCACAACTAAGAAGATGTTAACGTAGAAAAGAAGCAAAAAAGAGTTAGTTTAAAGAAGGAAATAGAAGAGATGCATAAAAAAAGGGAGAAGAACGTTAATTAGATATTCCAGTTTTCACTGAAGATGGGTTTGGAAGCCTCGTTTATCTCTTCAAGACGCTCTAAAATAGGGAAAACCTTCTGAGAATGTGACCCCAGGGTGTTGGGTCCCAAGACCGCCTCTTCTTTTTCCAAGTAGTGTCGATCGTCTGAGACAAGTGGGAGTTACCACTGATATATGTAGGAGTTACCACTGATATACGTAGAGGTTACCACTGATATACGTGGGAGTTACCACTGATATACGTGGGAGTTACCACTAATATACGTAGAGGTTACCACTGATATACGTGGGAGTTACCACTAATATACGTAGAGGTTACCACTGATATACGTGGAAGTTACCACTGATATACGTAGAGGTTACCACTGATATACGTGGGAGTTACCACTGATATACGTAGAGGTTACCAGTGATATACGTGGGAGTTACCACTGATATACGTGG